>NW_026738431.1:0-17000 GCF_949786415.1 Peromyscus eremicus
TTCCCAGCAAGTACAGTGTATTGGACTGAAGAGGAGCTACTGTTTTTGTCAGTTTCCTAAGCAGAGTTGAACTAGATATGGCCCGTGTGTGTAGGAAGCACAGTTCTTATGTTCTGAGCAAGCTCACTGTTCTGGCCCTATAGGAAACACAGTAGAGTGGAACAGTGCTCTTTTCTCTAAAGCAGAGTGTGTTTCTTGTAAGGCGAGCTAGCGTTTGTTTCCCAGTCCTAAATGGAGTTGAATCACATGCAGTTTCTGGTCCTACGAGCAAGAGTTGTTTTATGGTAAGAAGAGTCACTATTGCGCTGCCATTGCCATACACAGGACAAATAGCACTGGCGTCTGTTCCCAGCAAGTACAGTGTATTGGACTGAATAGGTGCTACTGTTCGTGTCAGTTTCCTAAGCAGAGTTGAACTAGAAATGATCCGTGTGTGTAGGAAGCACAGTTCTTTTGTTCTGAGCAAGCTCACTGTTTGGACCCCATAGGAAACACAGTAGAGTAGAAGAGTGCTCTTTTCTTTAAAGCAGAGTGTGTTTCTTGTAAGGCGAGCTAGCGTTTGTTTCCCAGTCCTAAATGGAGTTGAATCCCATGCAGTTTCTGGTACTACGAGCAAGAGTTGTTTTCTGGTAAGAAGAGTCACTATTGCGCTGCCATTGCCATACAAAGGACAAATAGCACTGGCGTCTGTTCGCAGCAAGTACAATGTATTGGACTGAAGAGGATCTACTGTTATTGTCAGGTTCCGAAGCAGAATTGAACTAGATATGGCCATGTGTGTAGGAAGCACAGTTCTTTTGTTCTGAGCAAGCTCACTGTTCGGACACCGTAGGAAACACAGTAGAGTAGAAGAGTGCTCTTTTCTCAAAAGCAGAGTATGTTTCTTGTAAGGTGAGCTAGCGTTTCTTTCTCAGTCCTAAATGGAGTTGAATCACATGCAGTTTCTGGTCCTAAGAGCAAGAGTTGTTTTCTGGTAAGGAAAGTCACTATTGCGCTCCCCTTGCCATACACAGTGCAAATAGCTCTCGCTTCTGTTCCCAGCAAGTACAGTGTATCAGACTGAGGAGGAGCTACTGTTCCTGTCAGTTTCCTAAGCAGAGTTGAACTAGATATGGCCCGTGTGTGTAGGAAGCACAGTTCTTATGTTCTGAGCAAGTTCACTGTTCTGGCACTATAGGAAACGCAGTAGAGTAGAAGAGTGCTCTTTTCTCAAAAGCAGAGTGTGTTTCTTGTAAGGCGAGCTAGCGTTTGTTTCCTAGTCCTAAATGGAGTTGAATCACATGCAGTTTCTGGTCCTACGAGCAAGAGTTGTTTTCTGGTAAGGAAAGTCACTATTGCAATCCCCTTGCCATACACAGTGCAAATAGCTCTCGCGTCTGTTCGCAGCAAGTACAGTGTATCAGACTGAGGAGGAGCTACTGTTCCTGTCAGTTTCCTAAGCAGAGTTGAACTAGATATGGCCCGTGTGTGTAGGAAGCACAGTTCTTATGTTCTGAGCTGGTTCACTGTTCTGGCCCTATAGAAAACACAGTAGAGTAGAAGCGTGCTCTTTTCTCAAAAGCAGAGTGTGTTTCTTCTAAGGTGAGCTAGCGTTTGTTTCCTAGTCCTAAATGGAGTTGAATCACATGCAGTTTCTGGTCCTACGAACAAGAGTTGTTTTCTGGTAAGGAAAGTCACGTTGCGCTCCCAATGCCATTAACAGTGCAAATAGCACTCCCGTCTGTTCCCAGCAAGTACAGTTAATTGGACTGAATAGGTGCTACTGTTCTTGTCAGTTTCCTAAGCAGAGTTGAACTAGAAATGATCCGTGTGTGTAGGAAGCACAGTTCTTTTATTCTGAGCAAGCTCACTGTTTGGACCCCATAGGAAACACAGTAGAGTAGAAGAGTGCTCTTTTCTCTAAAGCAGAGTGTGTTTCTTGTAAGGCGAGCTAGCGTTTGTTTCCCAGTCCTAAATGGAGTTGAATCCCATGCAGTTTCTGGTCCTACGAGCAAGAGTTGTGTTCTGGTAAGAAGAGTCACTATTGCGCTGCCATTGCCATACACAGGGCAAATAACACTGTTGTCTTTTCCCAGCAAGTACAATGTATTGGATAGAAGAGGATCTACTGTTCTTGTCAGGTACCTAATCAGACTTGAACTAGATATGGCCGTGTGTAGAAAGCACAGTTTTTTTGTTCTGAGCAAGGTCACTGTTCGGAACCCATAGGAAACACAGTAGAGTAGAAGAGTGCTCTTTTCTCAAAAGCAGAGTGTGTTTCTTGTAAGGCGAGCTAGTGTTTGTTTCCCAGTCCTAAATGGAGTTGAATCACATGCAGTTTCTGGTCCTACGAGCAAGAGTTGTTTTCTGGTAAGAAGAGTCACTATTGCGCTGCCATTGCCACACAGGACAAATATCACTGGCGTCTGTTCCCAGCAAGTACAGTGTTTTGGACTGAAGAGGATCTACTGTTCTTGTCAGGTTCATAAGCAGAATTGAACTAGATATGGCCGTGTGTGTAGGAAGCACAGTTCTTTTTGTTCTGAGCAAGCTCACTGTTCAGACCCCATAGGAAACACAGTAGATAAGAAGCGTGCTCTTTTCTCTAAAGCAGATTGTGTTTCTTGTAAGGCGAGCTAGCATTTGTTTCCCAGTCCTAAATGGAGTTGAATCACTTACAGTTTCTCGTCCTACGAGCAAGAGTTCTTTTCTGGTAAGGAAAGTCACTATTGCGCTCCAAATGCCATACACAGTGCAAATAGCACTCGCGTCTGTTCCCAGCAAGTACAGTGTATTGGACTGAAGAGGAGCTACTGTTCTTGTCAGTTTCCTAAGCAGAGTTGAACTAGATATGGCCCGTGTGTGTAGGAAGCACAGTTCTTATGTTCTGAGCAAGCTCACTGTTCTGGCCCTATAGGAAACACAGTAGAGTGGAACAGTGCTCTTTTCTCTAAAGCAGAGTGTGTTTCTTGTAAGGCGAGCTAGCGTTTGTTTCCCAGTCCTAAATGGAGTTGAATCACATGCAGTTTCTGGTCCTACGAGCAAGAGTTGTTTCATGGTAAGAAGAGTCACTATTGCGCTGCCATTGCCATACACAGGACAAATAGCACTGGCGTCTGTTCCCAGCAAGTACAGTTAATTGGACTGAATAGGTGCTACTGTTCTTGTCAGTTTCCTAAGCAGAGTTGAACTAGAAATGATCCGTGTGTGTAGGAAGCACAGTTCTTTTATTCTGAGCAAGCTCACTGTTTGGACCCCATAGGAAACACAGTAGAGTAGAAGAGTGCTCTTTTCTCTAAAGCAGAGTGTGTTTCTTGTAAGGCGAGCTAGCGTTTGTTTCCCAGTCCTAAATGGAGTTGAATCCCATGCAGTTTCTGGTCCTACGAGCAAGAGTTGTGTTCTGGTAAGAAGAGTCACTATTGCGCTGCCATTGCCATACACAGGGCAAATAACACTGTTGTCTTTTCCCAGCAAGTACAATGTATTGGATAGAAGAGGATCTACTGTTATTGTCAGGTACCTAATCAGACTTGAACTAGATATGGCCGTGTGTAGAAAGCACAGTTTTTTTGTTCTGAGCAAGGTCACTGTTCGGAACCCATCGGAAACACAGTAGAGTAGAAGAGTGCTCTTTTCTCTAAAGCAGAGTGTGTTTCTTGTAAGGCGAGCTAGCGTTTGTTTCCCAGTCCTAAATGGAGTTGAATCCCATGCAGTTTCTGGTCCTACGAGCAAGAGTAGTGTTCTGGTAAGAAGAGTCACTATTGCGCTGCCATTGCCATACACAGGGCAAATAACACTGTTGTCTTTTCCCAGCAAGTACAATGTATTGGATAGAAGAGGATCTACTGTTCTTGTCAGGTACCTAATCAGACTTGAACTAGATATGGCCGTGTGTAGAAAGCACAGTTTTTTTGTTCTGAGCAAGGTCACTGTTCGGAACCCATCGGAAACACAGTAGAGTAGAAGAGTGCTCTTTTCTCAAAAGAAGAGTGTGTTTCTTGTAAGGCGAGCTAGTGTTTGTTTCCCAGTCCTAAATGGAGTTGAATCCCATGCAGTTTCTGGTACTACGAGCAAGAGTTGTTTTCTGGTAAGAAGAGTCACTATTGCGCTGCCATTGCCATACAAAGGACAAATAGCACTGGCGTCTGTTCGCAGCAAGTACAATGTATTGGACTGAAGAGGATCTACTGTTATTGTCAGGTTCCGAAGCAGAATTGAACTAGATATGGCCATGTGTGTAGGAAGCACAGTTCTTTTGTTCTGAGCAAGCTCACTGTTCGGACACCGTAGGAAACACAGTAGAGTAGAAGAGTGCTCTTTTCTCAAAAGCAGAGTATGTTTCTTGTAAGGTGAGCTAGCGTTTCTTTCTCAGTCCTAAATGGAGTTGAATCACATGCAGTTTCTGGTCCTAAGAGCAAGAGTTGTTTTCTGGTAAGGAAAGTCACTATTGCGCTCCCCTTGCCATACACAGTGCAAATAGCTCTCGCTTCTGTTCCCAGCAAGTACAGTGTATCAGACTGAGGAGGAGCTACTGTTCCTGTCAGTTTCCTAAGCAGAGTTGAACTAGATATGGCCCGTGTGTGTAGGAAGCACAGTTCTTATGTTCTGAGCAAGTTCACTGTTCTGGCACTATAGGAAACGCAGTAGAGTAGAAGAGTGCTCTTTTCTCAAAAGCAGAGTGTGTTTCTTGTAAGGCGAGCTAGCGTTTGTTTCCTAGTCCTAAATGGAGTTGAATCACATGCAGTTTCTGGTCCTACGAGCAAGAGTTGTTTTCTGGTAAGGAAAGTCACTATTGCAATCCCCTTGCCATACATAGTGCAAATAGCTCTCGCGTCTGTTCGCAGCAAGTACAGTGTATCAGACTGAGGAGGAGCTACTGTTCCTGTCAGTTTCCTAAGCAGAGTTGAACTAGATATGGCCCGTGTGTGTAGGAAGCACAGTTCTTATGTTCTGAGCAAGTTCACTGTTCTGGCCCTATAGAAAACACAGTAGAGTAGAAGCGTGCTCTTTTCTCAAAAGCAGAGTGTGTTTCTTCTAAGGTGAGCTAGCGTTTGTTTCCTAGTCCTAAATGGAGTTGAATCACATGCAGTTTCTGGTCCTACGAACAAGAGTTGTTTTCTGGTAAGGAAAGTCACGTTGCGCTCCCAATGCCATTAACAGTGCAAATAGCACTCCCGTCTGTTCCCAGCAAGTACAGTTAATTGGACTGAATAGGTGCTACTGTTCTTGTCAGTTTCCTAAGCAGAGTTGAACTAGAAATGATCCGTGTGTGTAGGAAGCACAGTTCTTTTATTCTGAGCAAGCTCACTGTTTGGACCCCATAGGAAACACAGTAGAGTAGAAGAGTGCTCTTTTCTCTAAAGCAGAGTGTGTTTCTTGTAAGGCGAGCTAGCGTTTGTTTCCCAGTCCTAAATGGAGTTGAATCCCATGCAGTTTCTGGTCCTACGAGCAAGAGTTGTGTTCTGGTAAGAAGAGTCACTATTGCGCTGCCATTGCCATACACAGGGCAAATAACACTGTTGTCTTTTCCCAGCAAGTACAATGTATTGGATAGAAGAGGATCTACTGTTCTTGTCAGGTACCTAATCAGACTTGAACTAGATATGGCCGTGTGTAGAAAGCACAGTTTTTTTGTTCTGAGCAAGGTCACTGTTCGGAACCCATAGGAAACACAGTAGAGTAGAAGAGTGCTCTTTTCTCAAAAGCAGAGTGTGTTTCTTGTAAGGCGAGCTAGTGTTTGTTTCCCAGTCCTAAATGGAGTTGAATCACATGCAGTTTCTGGTCCTACGAGCAAGAGTTGTTTTCTGGTAAGAAGAGTCACTATTGCGCTGCCATTGCCACACAGGACAAATATCACTGGCGTCTGTTCCCAGCAAGTACAGTGTTTTGGACTGAAGAGGATCTACTGTTCTTGTCAGGTTCATAAGCAGAATTGAACTAGATATGGCCGTGTGTGTAGGAAGCACAGTTCTTTTTGTTCTGAGCAAGCTCACTGTTCAGACCCCATAGGAAACACAGTAGATAAGAAGCGTGCTCTTTTCTCTAAAGCAGATTGTGTTTCTTGTAAGGCGAGCTAGCATTTGTTTCCCAGTCCTAAATGGAGTTGAATCACTTACAGTTTCTCGTCCTACGAGCAAGAGTTCTTTTCTGGTAAGGAAAGTCACTATTGCGCTCCAAATGCCATACACAGTGCAAATAGCACTCGCGTCTGTTCCCAGCAAGTACAGTGTATTGGACTGAAGAGGAGCTACTGTTCTTGTCAGTTTCCTAAGCAGAGTTGAACTAGATATGGCCCGTGTGTGTAGGAAGCACAGTTCTTATGTTCTGAGCAAGCTCACTGTTCTGGCCCTATAGGAAACACAGTAGAGTGGAACAGTGCTCTTTTCTCTAAAGCAGAGTGTGTTTCTTGTAAGGCGAGCTAGCGTTTGTTTCCCAGTCCTAAATGGAGTTGAATCACATGCAGTTTCTGGTCCTACGAGCAAGAGTTGTTTCATGGTAAGAAGAGTCACTATTGCGCTGCCATTGCCATACACAGGACAAATAGCACTGGCGTCTGTTCCCAGCAAGTACAGTTAATTGGACTGAATAGGTGCTACTGTTCTTGTCAGTTTCCTAAGCAGAGTTGAACTAGAAATGATCCGTGTGTGTAGGAAGCACAGTTCTTTTATTCTGAGCAAGCTCACTGTTTGGACCCCATAGGAAACACAGTAGAGTAGAAGAGTGCTCTTTTCTCTAAAGCAGAGTGTGTTTCTTGTAAGGCGAGCTAGCGTTTGTTTCCCAGTCCTAAATGGAGTTGAATCCCATGCAGTTTCTGGTCCTACGAGCAAGAGTTGTGTTCTGGTAAGAAGAGTCACTATTGCGCTGCCATTGCCATACACAGGGCAAATAACACTGTTGTCTTTTCCCAGCAAGTACAATGTATTGGATAGAAGAGGATCTACTGTTCTTGTCAGGTACCTAATCAGACTTGAACTAGATATGGCCGTGTGTAGAAAGCACAGTTTTTTTGTTCTGAGCAAGGTCACTGTTCGGAACCCATCGGAAACACAGTAGAGTAGAAGAGTGCTCTTTTCTCTAAAGCAGAGTGTGTTTCTTGTAAGGCGAGCTAGCGTTTGTTTCCCAGTCCTAAATGGAGTTGAATCCCATGCAGTTTCTGGTCCTACGAGCAAGAGTAGTGTTCTGGTAAGAAGAGTCACTATTGCGCTGCCATTGCCATACACAGGGCAAATAACACTGTTGTCTTTTCCCAGCAAGTACAATGTATTGGATAGAAGAGGATCTACTGTTCTTGTCAGGTACCTAATCAGACTTGAACTAGATATGGCCGTGTGTAGAAAGCACAGTTTTTTTGTTCTGAGCAAGGTCACTGTTCGGAACCCATCGGAAACACAGTAGAGTAGAAGAGTGCTCTTTTCTCAAAAGAAGAGTGTGTTTCTTGTAAGGCAAGCTAGTGTTTGTTTCCCAGTCCTAAATGGAGTTGAATCACTCGCAGTTTCTGGTCCTACGAGCAAGAGTTGTTTTCTGGTAAGAAGAGTCACTATTGCGCTGCCATTGCCAAACACAGGACAAATATCACTGGCGTCTGTTCCCAGCAAGTACAGTGTTTTGGACTGAAGAGGATCTACTGTTCTTGTCAGGTTCATAAGCAGAATTGAACTAGATATGGCCGTGTGTGTAGGAAGCACAGTTCTTTTTGTTCTGAGCAAGCTCACTGTTCAGACCCCATAGGAAACACAGTAGATAAGAAGCGTGCTCTTTTCTCTAAAGCAGATTGTGTTTCTTGTAAGGCGAGCTAGCATTTGTTTCCCAGTCCTAAATGGAGTTGAATCACTTACAGTTTCTCGTCCTACGAGCAAGAGTTCTTTTCTGGAAAGGAAAGTCACTATTGCGCTCCAAATGCCATACACAGTGCAAATAGCACTCGCGTCTGTTCCCAGCAAGTACAGTGTATTGGACTGAAGAGGAGCTACTGTTCTTGTCAGTTTCCTAAGCAGAGTTGAACTAGATATGGCCCGTGTGTGTAGGAAGCACAGTTCTTATGTTCTGAGCAAGCTCACTGTTCTGGCCCTATAGGACACACAGTAGAGTGGAAGAGTGCTCTTTTCTCTAAAGCAGAGTGTGTTTCTTGTAAGGCGAGCTAGCGTTTGTGTCCCAGTCCTAAATGGAGTTGAATCACATGCAGTTTCTGGTCCTACGAGCAAGAGTTGTTTTATGGTAAGAAGAGTCACTATTGCGCTGCCATTGCCATACACAGGACAAATAGCACTGGCGTCTGTTCCCAGCAAGTACAGTGTATTGGACTGAAGAGGATCTACTGTTCTTGTCAGGTTCCTAATCAGAATTGAACTAGATATGGCCGTGAGTGTAGGAAGCACAGTTCTTTTGTTTTGAGCAAGCTCACTGTTCTGGCCCTACAGGAAACACAGTAGAGTAGAAGAGTGCTCTTTTCTCAAAAGCAGAGTGTGTTTCTTGTAAGGCGAGCTTGCGTTTGTTTCCCAGTCCTAAATGGAGTTGAGTCACATGCAGTTTTTTGACCTACGAGCAAGAGTTGTTTTCTGGTAAGACGAGTCACTATTGTGCTCCAATTGCCATACACAGTGCAAGTAGCACTCGCGTCTCTTCTCAGCAAGTACAGTGTATCGGACTGAAGAGGAGCTACTGTTCTTGTCAGTTTCATAAGCAGAGTTGAACTAGATATGGCCGTGTGTGTAGGAAGCACAGTTCTTTTGTTCTGAGCAAGGTCACTGTTCGGAACCCATCGGAAACACAGTAGAGTAGAAGAGTGCTCTTTTCTCTAAAGCAGAGTGTGTTTCTTGTAAGGCGAGCTAGCGTTTGTTTCCCAGTCCTAAATGGAGTTGAATCCCATGCAGTTTCTGGTCCTACGAGCAAGAGTTGTGTTCTGGTAAGAAGAGTCACTATTGCGCTGCCATTGCCATACACAGGGCAAATAACACTGTTGTCTTTTCGCAGCAAGTACAATGTATTGGATAGAAGAGGATCTACTGTTCTTGCCAGGTACCTAATCAGACTTGAACTAGATATGGCCGTGTGTAGAAAGCACAGTTTTTTTGTTCTGAGCAAGGTCACTGTTCGGAACCCATCGGAAACACAGTAGAGTAGAAGAGTGCTCTTTTCTCAAAAGAAGAGTGTGTTTCTTGTAAGGCGAGCTAGTGTTTGTTTCCCAGTCCTAAATGGAGTTGAATCACACGCAGTTTCTGGTCCTACGAGCAAGAGTTGTTTTCTGGTAAGAAGAGTCACTATTGCGCTGCCATTGCCATACACAGGACAAATATCACTGGCGTCTGTTCCCAGCAAGTACAGTGTTTTGGACTGAAGAGGATCTACTGTTCTTGTCAGGTTCATAAGCAGAATTGAACTAGATATGGCCGTGTGTGTAGGAAGCACAGTTCTTTTTGTTCTGAGCAAGCTCACTGTTCAGACCCCATAGGAAACACAGTAGATAAGAAGCGTGCTCTTTTCTCTAAAGCAGATTGTGTTTCTTGTAAGGCGAGCTAGCATTTGTTTCCCAGTCCTAAATGGAGTTGAATCACTTACAGTTTCTCGTCCTACGAGCAAGAGTTCTTTTCTGGTAAGGAAAGTCACTATTGCGCTCCAAATGCCATACACAGTGCACATAGCACTCGCGTCTGTTCCCAGCAAGTACAGTGTATTGGACTGAAGAGGAGCTACTGTTCTTGTCAGTTTCCTAAGCAGAGTTGAACTAGATATGGCCCGTGTGTGTAGGAAGCACAGTTCTTATGTTCTGAGCAAGCTCACTGTTCTGGCCCTATAGGAAACACAGTAGAGTGGAACAGTGCTCTTTTCTCTAAAGCAGAGTGTGTTTCTTGTAAGGCGAGCTAGCGTTTGTTTCCCAGTCCTAAATGGAGTTGAATCACATGCAGTTTCTGGTCCTACGAGCAAGAGTTGTTTTATGGTAAGAAGAGTCACTATTGCGCTGCCATTGCCATACACAGGACAAATAGCACTGGCGTCTGTTCCCAGCAAGTACAGTGTATTGGACTGAAGAGGATCTACTGTTCTTGTCAGGTTCCTAATCAGAATTGAACTAGATATGGCCGTGAGTGTAGGAAGCACAGTTCTTTTGTTTTGAGCAAGCTCACTGTTCTGGCCCTACAGGAAACACAGTAGAGTAGAAGAGTGCTCTTTTCTCAAAAGCAGAGTGTGTTTCTTGTAAGGCGAGCTAGAGTTTGTTTCCCAGTCCTAAATGGAGTTGAGTCACATGCAGTTTTTTGACCTACGAGCAAGAGTTGTTTTCTGGTAAGACGAGTCACTATTGTGCTCCAATTGCCATACACAGTGCAAGTAGCACTCGCGTCTCTTCTCAGCAAGTACAGTGTATCGGACTGAAGAGGAGCTACTGTTCTTGTCAGTTTCCTAAGCAGAGTTGAACTAGATATGGCCCGTGTGTGTAGGAAGCACAGTTCTTATGTTCTGAGCAAGCTCACTGTTCTGGCCCTATAGGAAACACAGTAGAGTGGAACAGTGCTCTTTTCTCTAAAGCAGAGTGTGTTTCTTGTAAGGCGAGCTAGCGTTTGTTTCCCAGTCCTAAATGGAGTTGAATCACATGCAGTTTCTGGTCCTACGAGCAAGAGTTGTTTTATGGTAAGAAGAGTCACTATTGCGCTGCCATTGCCATACACAGGACAAATAGCACTGGCGTCTGTTCCCAGCAAGTACAGTGTATTGGACTGAAGAGGATCTACTGTTCTTGTCAGGTTCCTAATCAGAATTGAACTAGATATGGCCGTGAGTGTAGGAAGCACAGTTCTTTTGTTTTGAGCAAGCTCACTGTTCTGGCCCTACAGGAAACACAGTAGAGTAGAAGAGTGCTCTTTTCTCAAAAGCAGAGTGTGTTTCTTGTAAGGCGAGCTAGAGTTTGTTTCCCAGTCCTAAATGGAGTTGAGTCACATGCAGTTTTTTGACCTACGAGCAAGAGTTGTTTTCTGGTAAGACGAGTCACTATTGTGCTCCAATTGCCATACACAGTGCAAGTAGCACTCGCGTCTCTTCTCAGCAAGTACAGTGTATCGGACTGAAGAGGAGCTACTGTTCTTGTCAGTTTCCTAAGCAGAGTTGAACTAGATATGGCCCGTGTGTGTAGGAAACACAGTTCTTTTGTTCTGAGCAAGCTCACTGTTCTGGCCCTATAGGAAACACAGTAGAGTAGAAGAGTGCTCTTTTCTCTAAAGCAGAGTGTGTTTCTTGTAAGGCGAGCTCGCGTTAGTTTCCCAGTCCTAAAAGGAGTTGAGTCACATGCAGTTTTTCGTCCTACGAGCAAGAGTTGTTTTCTGGTAAGAAGAGTCACTATTGCGCTCCAAATGCCATACACAGTGCAAATAGCACTCGTGTCTGTTCCCAGCAAGTACAGTGTATTAGACTGAATAGGAGCTACTGTTCGTGTCAGTTTCCTAAGCAGAGTTGAACTAGATATGGTCCATGTGTGTAGGAAGCACAGTTCTTTGTTCTGAGCAAGCTCACTGTTCGGACCCCATAGGAAACACAGTAGAGTAGAAGAGTGCTCTTTTCTCTAAAGCAGAGTGTCTTTCTTGTAAGGCCAGCTAGCGTTTGTTTCCCAGTCCTAAATGGAGTTGAATCCCATGCAGTTTCTGGTACTACGAGCAAGAGTTGTTTTCTGGTAAGAAGAGTCACTATTGCGCTGCCATTGCCATACACAGGACAAATAGCACTGGCGTCTGTGAGCAGTAAGTACAGTGTATTGAACTGAAGAATATCTACTGTTCTTGTCAGGTTCTTAAGCAGACTTGAAATAGATATGGCCGTGTTTGTAGGAAGAATAGTTTTTTTTTGGCATGAGCAAGCTCACTGTTCGGACACCATAGGAAACACAGTAGAATAGAAGAGTGCTCTTTTCTCTAAAGCAGAGTGTGTTTCTTGGAAGGCGAGCTAGCGTTTGTTTCCCAGTCCTAAATGGATTTGAATCCCATGCAGTTTCTGGTACTAAGAGCAAGAGTTGTTTTCTTGTAAGGAAAGTCACTATTGTGCTCCCATTGCCATATACAGTGCAAATAGCCCATGCGTCTGTTCCCAGCAATTACAGTGTATCGGACAGAAGAGGAGCTACTGTTCTTCTCAGTTTCCTAAGCAGAATTGAACTAGACATGGCCCGTGTGTGTAGGAAGCACAGTTCTTATGTTCTGAGCAAGTCCACTGTTCTGGCCCTATAGGAAACACAGTAGAGTAGAAGAGTGCTCTTTTCTCTAAAGCAGAGTGTGTTTCTTGTAAGGCGAGCTCGCGTTTGTTTCCCAGTCCTAAAAGGAGTTGAGTCACATGCAGTTTTTCGTCCTATGATCAAGAGTTGTTTTCTGGTAAGAAGAGTCACTATTGCGCTTCAAATGCCATACACAGTGCAAATAGCACTCGTGTCTGTTCCCAGCAAGTACAGTGTATTAGACTGAATAGGAGCTACTGTTCGTGTCAGTTTCCTAAGCAGAGTTGAACTAGATATGGTCCATGTGTGTAGGAAGCACAGTTCTTTGTTCTGAGCAAGCTCACTGTTCGGACCCCATAGGAAACACAGTAGAGTAGAAGAGTGCTCTTTTCTCTAAAGCAGAGTGTGTTTCTTGTAAGGCGAGCTAGCATTTGTTTCCCAGTCATAAATGGAGTTGAATCACATGCAGTTTGTGGTCCTACGAGCAAGAGTTGTTTTCTGATAAGGAAAGTCACTATTGTGCTCCCATTGCCACACACAGTGCAAATAGCACTCGCATCTGTTCCCACCAATTACAGTGTATCAGACTGAAGAGGAGCTACTGTTCTTGTCAGTTTCCTAAGCATAGTTGAACTAGATATGGCCCATGTGTGTTGGATGCACAGTTCTTTTGTTCTGAGCAAGCTCACTGTTCGGAACCCATAGGAAACACAGTAGAGTAGAAGAGTGCTCTTTTCTCAAAAGCAGAGTGTGTTTCATGTAAGGCGAGCTAGCATTTGTTTCCCAGTCCTAAACGGAGTTGAATCACATGCAGTTTCTGGTCCTACGAGCAAGAGTTGTTTTCTGGTAAGGAAAGTCACTATTGCGCTCCCATTGCCATACACAGTGCAAATAGCACTTGCGTCTGTTCCCAGCAATTACAGTGTATCAGACTGAAGAGGAGCTACTTTTCTTGTCAGTTTCCTAAGCAGAGTTGAACTAGATATGGTCCGTGTGTAGGAAGCTTAGTTTTTTGTTCTGAGCAAGCTCACTGTTTGGACCCCATAGGAAACACAGTAGAGTAGAAGAGTGCTCTTTTCTCAAAAGCAGAGTGTGTTTCTTGTAAGGCGAGCTAGTGTTTGTTTCTCAGTCCTAAATGGAGTTGAATCACATGCAGTTTCTGGTCCTACGAGCAAGAGTTGTTTTCTGGTAAGAAGAGTCACTATTGCGCTGCCATTGCCATACACAGGACAAATAGCACTGGCGTCTGTTCCCAGCAAGTACAGTGTTTTGGACTGAAGAGGATCTACTGTTCTTGTCAGGTTCATAAGCAGAATTGAACTAGATATGGCCGTGTGTGTAGGAAGCACAGTTCTTTTTGTTCTGAGCAAGCTCACTGTTCAGACCCCATAGGAAACACAGTAGAGTAGAAGCGTGCTCTTTTCTCTAAAGCAGATTGTGTTTCTTGTAAGGCGAGCTAGCATTTGTTTCCCAGTCCTAAATGGAGTTGAATCACTTACAGTTTCTCGTCCTACGAGCAAGAGTTCTTTTCTGGTAAGGAAAGTCACTATTGAGCTCCAAATGCCATACACAGTGCAAATAGCACTCGCGTCTGTTCCCAGCAAGTACAGTGTATTGGACTGAAGAGGAGCTACTGTTCTTGTCAGTTTCCTAAGCAGAGTTGAACTAGATATGGCCCGTGTGTGTAGGAAGCACAGTTCTTATGTTCTGAGCAAGCTCACTGTTCTGGCCCTATAGGAAACACAGTAGAGTGGAAGAGTGCTCTTTTCTCTAAAGCAGAGTGTGTTTCTTGTAAGGCGAGCTAGCGTTTGTTTCCCAGTCCTAAATGGAGTTGAATCCCATGCAGTTTCTGGTACTACGAGCAAGAGTTGTTTTATGGTAAGAAGAGTCACTATTGCGCTGCCATTGCCATACACAGGACAAATAGCACTGGCGTCTGTGAGCAGTAAGTACAGTGTATTGGACTGAAGAGGATCTACTGTTCTTGTCAGGTTCTTAAGCAGACTTGAAATAGATATGGCCGTGTTTGTAGGAAGAATAGTTTTTTTTGGCATGAGCAAGCTCACTGTTCGGACACCATAGGAAACACAGTAGAATAGAAGAGTGCTCTTTTCTCTAAAGCAGAGTGTGTTTCTTGGAAGGCGAGCTAGCGTTTGTTTCCCAGTCCTAAATGGAGTTGAATCCCATGCAGTTTCTGGTACTAAGAGCAAGAGTTGTTTTCTTGTAAGGAAAGTCACTATTGTGCTCCCATTGCCATATACAGTGCAAATAGCCCATGCGTCTGTTCCCAGCAATTACAGTGTATCGGACTGAAGAGGTGCTACTGTTCTTCTCAGTTTCCTAAGCAGAATTGAACTAGACATGGCCCGTGTGTGTAGGAAGCACAGTTCTTATGTTCTGAGCAAGTCCACTGTTCTGGCCCTATAGGAAACACAGTAGAGTAGAAGAGTGCTCTTTTCTCTAAAGCAGAGTGTGTTTCTTGTAAGGCGAGCTCGCGTTTGTTTCCCAGTCCTAAAAGGAGTTGAGTCACATGCAGTTTTTCGTCTTACGATCAAGAGTTGTTTTCTGGTAAGAAGAGTCACTATTGCGCTCCAAATGCCATACACAGTGCAAATAGCACTCGTGTCTGTTCCCAGCATGTACAGTGTATTAGACTGAATAGGAGCTACTGTTCGTGTCAGTTTCCTAAGCAGAGTTGAACTAGATATGGTCCATGTGTGTAGGAAGCACAGTTCTTTGTTCTGAGCAAGCTCACTGTTCGGACCCCATAGGAAACACAGTAGAGTAGAAGAGTGCTCTTTTCTCTAAAGCAGAGTGTGTTTCTTGTAAGGCGAGCTAGCATTTGTTTCCCAGTCATAAATGGAGTTGAATCACATGCAGTTTGTGGTCCTACGAGCAAGAGTTGTTTTCTGATAAGGAAAGTCACTATTGCGCTCCCATTGCCACACACAGTGCAAATAGCACTCGCATCTGTTCCCACCAATTACAGTGTATCAGACTGAAGAGGAGCTACTGTTCTTGTCTGTTTCCTAAGCATAGTTGAACTAGATATGGCCCATGTGTGTTGGATGCACAGTTCTTTTGTTCTGAGCAAGCTCACTGTTCGGAACCCATAGGAAACACAGTAGAGTAGAAGAGTGTTCTTTTCTCAAAAGCAGAGTGTGTTTCATGTAAGGCGAGCTAGCATTTGTTTCCCAGTCCTAAACGGAGTTGAATCACATGCAGTTTCTGGTCCTACGAGCAAGAGTTGTTTTCTGGTAAGGAAAGTCACTATTGTGCTCCCTTTGCCATACACAGTGCAAATAGCACTCGCGTCTGTTCCCAGCAAGTACACTGTATCGGACTGAAGAGGAGCTACTGTTCTTGTCAGTTTCCTAAGCAGAGTTGAACTAGATATGGCCCTTGTGTCTAGGAAGCACAGTTCATTTGTTCTGAGCAAGGTCACTCTTCGGGCCCTATAGGAAACACAGTAGAATAGAAGAGTGCTCTTTTCTCAAAACAGAGTGTGTTTCTTGTAAGGCGAGCTAGAGTTTGTTTCCCAGTCCTAAAGGGAGTTTAGTCACATGCAGTTTTTTGTCCTACGAGCAAGAGTTGTTTTCTGGTAAGAAGAGTCACTATTGTGCTCCATTTGCCATACACAGTGCAAGTAGCACTCGCGTCTGTTCTCAGCAAGTACAGTGTATCGGACTGAAGAGGAGCTACTGTTCTTGTCAGTTTCCTAAGCAGAGTTGAACTAGATATGGCCCGTGTGTGTAGGAAGCACAGTTCTTTTGTTCTGAGCAAGCTCACTGTTCTGGCCCTATAGGAAACACAGTAGAGTAGAAGAATGCTCTTTCTCTAAAGCAGAGTGTGTTTCTTGTAAGGCGAGCTCGTGTTTGTTTCCCAGTCCTAAACGGAGTTGAGTCACATGCAGTTTTTCGTCCTAAGAGCAAGAGTTGTTTTCTGGTAAGAAGAGTCACTATTGTGCTCCAAATGCCATACACAGTGCAAATAGCACTCGCGTCTGTTCCCATCAAGCACAGTGTATTGGACTGAATAGGAGCTACTGTTCTTGTCAGTTTCCTAAGCAGAGTTGAACTACTTATGGTCCATGTGTGTGGGAAGCACAGTTCTTTTGTTCTGAGCAAGCTCACTGTTCTGGCCCTATAGGAAACACAGTAGAGTAGAAAAGTGCTCTTTTCTCTAAAGCAGAGTGTCTTTCTTGTAAGGCCAGCTAGCATTTGTTTCCCAGTCCTAAATGGAGTTGAATCCCATGCAGTTTCTGGTACTACGAGCAAGAGTTGTTTTCTGGTAAGAAGAGTCACTATTGCGCTGCCATTGCCATACACAGGACAAATAGCACTGGCGTCTGTGAGTAGTAAGTACAGTGTATTGGACTGAAGAGGATCTACTGTTCTTGTCAGGTTCTTAAGCAGACTTGAAATAGATATGGCCGTGTTTGTAGGAAGAATAGTTTTTTTTTGGCATGAGCAAGCTCCCTGTTCGGACACCATAGGAAACACAGTAGAATAGAAGAGTGCTTTTTTCTCTAAAGCAGAGTGTGTTTCTTGGAAGGCGAGCTAGCGTTTGTTTCCCAGTCCTAAATGGAGTTGAATCCCATGCAGTTTCTGGTACTAAGAGCAAGAGTTGTTTTCTCGTAAGGAAAGTCACTATTGTGCTCCCATTGCCATATACAGTGCAAATAGCCCATGCGTCTGTTCCCAGCAATTACAGTGTATCGGACTGAAGAGGAGCTACTGTTCTTCTCATTTTCCTAAGCAGAATTGAACTAGACATGGCCCGTGTGTGTAGGAAGCACAGTTCTTATGTTCTGAGCAAGTCCACTGTTCTG
>NW_026738432.1:0-17000 GCF_949786415.1 Peromyscus eremicus
AACAAAAGAACTGTGCTTCCTACATACACGGCCATATCTAGTTCAATTCTGCTTAGGAAACTGACAAGAACAATAGATCCTTTTCAGTCCAATACACTGTACATGCTGGGAACAGACGCGAGTGCTATTTGCACTATGTATGGCAATGGGATCGCAATAGTGACTTTCCTTACCAGAAAACAACTCTTGCTCGTAGGACCAAAAACTGCATGTGACTCAACTCCATTTAGGACTGGGAAACAAACGCTAGCTCGCCTTACAAGAAACACACTCTGCTTTTGAGAAAAGAGCACTCTTCTACTCTACTGTGTTTCCTATAGGTTCCGAAAAGTGAGCTTGCTCTGAACAAAAGAAATGTGCTTCCTACACACACGGCCATATCTAGTTCAATTCTGCTTAGGAACCTGACAAGAACAGTAGATCCTCTTCAGTCCAATACATCGTACTTGCTGAGAACAGACGCCAGGGCTATTTGTCCGGTGTATGACAATGGCAGTGCAATAGTGACTATTCTTACCATAAAACAACTCTTGCTCGTAGGATTAGAAACTGCATGTGATTCAAGTCCATTTAGAACTGGGAAACAAACGCTAGCTCGCCTTAAAAGAAACACACTCTGCTTTTGAGAAAAGAGCACTCTTCTACTCTACTGTGTTATCTAGAGGGCCAGAACAGAGAGCTTGCTCAGAACAAAAGAACTATGCTTCCTACATACAGGGCCATATCTAGTTCAGTTCTGCTTAGGAAACTGACAAGTACAATAGATCCTTTTCAGTCCAATACACTGTACATGCTGGGAACAGACGCAAGTGCTATTTGCCCTGTGTATGACAATGGGAGCGCAATAGTGACTCTTCTTACCAGAAAACAACTCTTGTTCGTAGGACAAGAAACAGCATGTTATTCAACTCCATATAAGGCTGGGAAAAAAACACTAGCTGGCCTTACAAGAAACACACTCTGCTTTTGAGAAAAGAGCACTCTTCTTCTCTACTGTGTTTCCTATGGGGTCCGAACAGTGAGCTTGCTCAGAACAAAAGAACTGTGCTTCCTGCACACACGGGCCATATCTAGTTCAACTCTGCTTAGGAAACTGACAAGAACAGTAGCTCCTCTTCAGTACGATACACTGTACTTGCTGGGAACAGATGCGAGTGCTACTTGTACTATGTATGGCAATGGGAGCACAATAATAACTTTCCTTACCAGAAAACAACTCTTGCTTGTAGGACCAGAAACTGCATGTGATTCAACTCCATTTAGGACTGGGAAACAAACGCTAGCTCGCCTTACAAGAAACACACTCTGCTTTTGAGAAAAGAGCACTCTTCTACTCTACTGTGTTTCCTATGGTGTCCGAACAGTGAGCTTGCTCAGAACAAAAGAACTGTGCTTCCTACACACACGGGCCATATCTAGTTCAACTCTGTTTAGGAAAATGACAAGAACAGTAGCTCCTCTTCAGTCCGATACACTGTACTTGCTGGGAACAGACGCGAGTGCTATTTGCACTGTGTATGGCAATGGGAGCGCAATAGTGACTTTCCTTACCAGAAAACAACTCTTGCTCGTAGGACGAGAAACTGCATGTGATTCAACTCCGTTTAGGACTGGGAAACAATTGCTAGCTCGCCTTACATGAAACATTCTCTGCTTTTGAGAAAAGAGCACTCTTCTACTCTACTGTGTTTCCTATGGAGTCAAAACAGTGAGCTAGCCCAGAACAAAAGAACTGTGCTTCCTACACACACAGCCATATCTAGTTCAATTCTGCTTAGGAACCTGACAAGAACAGTAGCTCCTCTTCAGTCCAATACACTGTACTGCTGGGAACAGACGCCAGTGCTATTTGTCCTGTGTATGACAATGGTAGCGCAATAGTGACTATTCTTATCATAAAACAACTCTTGCTCGTAGGACCAGAAACTGCATGTGATTCAACTCCATTTAGGACTGGGAAACAAACACTAGCTCGCCTTACAAGAAACACAATCTGCTTTAGAGAAAAGAGCACTCTTCTACTCTACTGTGTTTCCTATAGGGCCAAAAAGTGAGCTTGCTCAGAACAAAAGAACTGTGCTTCCTACACACACGGGCCATATCTAGTTCAACTCTGCTTAGGAAACTGACAAGAACAGTAGCTCCTCTTCAGTCTGATACACTGTACTTGCTGGGAACAGACGCGAGTGCTATTTGCACTGTGTATGGCAATGGCAGCACAATAGTGACTATTTTTACCATAAAACAACTCTTGCTCGTAGGACAGAAACTGCATGTGATTCCACTCCATTTAGGACTGGGAAACAAACGCTAGCTCGCCTTACAAGAAACACACTCTGCTTTAGAGAAAAGAGCACTCTTCTACTCTACTGTGTTTCCTATGGGGTCCAAACAGTGAGCTTGCTCAGAACAAAAGAACTGTGCTTCCTACACACACGGGCCATATCTAGTTCAAATCTGCTTAGGAAACTGACAAGAACAGTAGCTCCTCTTCAGTCCGATACACTGTACTTGCTGGGAACAGATGCGAGTGCTATTGCACTGTGTATGGCAACGGCAGCACAATAGTGACTATTTTTACCATAAAACAACTCTTGCTCGTAGGACAGAAACTGCATGTGATTCCACTCCATTTAGGACTGGGAAACAAACGCTAGCTCGCCTTACAAGAAACACACTCTGCTTTTGAGAAAAGAGCACTCTTCTACTCTACTGTGTTTCCTATGGGGTCCAAACAGTGAGCTTGCTCAGAACAAAAGAACTGTGCTTCCTACACACAAGGACCATATGTAGTTCAACTCTGGTTAGGAAACTGACAAGAACAGTAGCTCCTATTCAGTCCAATACACTGTACTTGCTGGGAAAAGACGCGAGTGCTATTTGCCCTGTGTATGGCAATGGGAGCGCAATAGTGACTTTCCTTACCAGAAAACAACTCTTGTTCGTAGGACCAGAAACTGCATGTGATTCAACTCCATTTAGGACTAGGAAACAAACCCTAGCTCTCCTTACAAGAAACACACTCTGCTTTTTAGAAAAGAGCACTCTTCTACTCTACTGTGTTTCCTATAGGGCTAGAACAGTGAGCTTGCTCAGAACATAAGAACTATGCTTTCTACACACACGGTCCTTATCTAGTTCAACTCTGCTTAGGAACCTGACAAGAACAGTAGCTCCTCTTCAGTCCGATACACTGTACTTGCTGGGAACAGACGCGAGTGCTATTTGCACTGTGTATGGCAATGGGAGAGCAATAGTGACTTTCCTTACCAGAAAAAAACTCTTGCTCGTAGGACCAGAAACTGCATGTGATTCAACTCCATTTAGGACTGGGAAACAAACGCTAGCACGCCTTACAAGAAACACACTCTACTTTTGAGAAAAGAGCACTCTTCTACTCTACTGTGTTTCCTATGGGGTCCAAACAGTGAGCTTGCTCAGAACAAAAGAACTGTGCTTCCTACACACATGGACCATATCTAGTTCAACTATGCTTAGGAAACTGACAAGAACAGTAGCTCCTATTCAGTCCAATACACTGTGCTTGCTGGGAACAGACGCGAGTGCTATTTGCACTGTGTATGGCATTTGGAGCGCAATAGTGACTCTTCTTACCAGAAAACACCTCTTGCTCGTAGGACCAAAAACTGCCTGTGACTCAACTCCATTTAGGACTGGGAAACAAATGCGAGCTTGCCTTACAAGAAACACACTCTGCTTTAGAGAAAAGAGCACTCTTCTACTCTACTGTGTTTCCTATAGGGCCAGAACAGTGAGCTTGCTCAGAACATAATAACTGTGCTTCCTACACACACGGGCCATATCTAGTTCAACTCTGCTTAGGAAACTGACAGGAACAATAGCTCCTCTTCAGTCTGATACACTGTACTTGCTGAGAGCAGACGCGAGTGCTACTTGCACTGTGTATGGCAATTGGAGCACAATTGTGACTCGTCTTACCAGAAAACAACTCTTGCTCGTAGGACAAAAAACTGCATGTGACTCAACTCCATTTAGGACTGGGAAACAAACTCTAGCTCGCCTTACAAGAAACACACTCTGCTTTTGAGAAAAGGGCACTCTTCTACTCTACTGTGTTTCCTATAAGGCCAGAACAGTGTGCTTGCTCAGAACAAATGAACTGTGCTTCCTAGACACTCGGGCCATATCTAGTTCAACTCTGCTTAGGAGACTGACAAGAACAGCAGCTCCTCTTCAGTCCAATACACTGTACTTGTTGGGAACAGACGCGAGTGCTATTTGCACTGTGTATGGCAATGAGAGCGCAATAGTGACTTTCCTTACCAGAAAACAACTCTTGCTCGTAGGACCACACTCTGCATGTGATTCAACGCCATTTAGGACTGGGAAACAAATGCTAGCACGCCTTAGAAGAAACAAACTCTGCTTCTGAGAAAAGAGCACTCTTCTACTCTACTGTGTTTCCTATGGGGTCCAAACAGTGAGCTTACTCAGAACAAAAGAACTGTGCTTCCTACACACATCGACCATATCTAGGTCAACTCTGCTTTGAAACTGACAAGAACAGTAGCTCCTCTTCAGTCCAATACACTGTACTTGCGGGGAAGAGACGAGAGAGCTGTTTGCACTGTGTATGGCAATTGGAGCACAATAGTGATTCGTCTTACCAGAAAACAACTCTTGCTCGTAGGACAAAAAACTGCATGTGACTCAACTCCATTTAGGTCTGGGAAACAAACGCTAGCTCGCCTTACAAGAAACACACTCTGCTTTAGAGAAAAGAGCACTCTTCTACTCTACTGTGTTTCCTATGGGGTCCGAACAGTGAGCTTTCTCAGAACAAAATAACTGTGCTTCCTACACACACAGCCATATCTAGTTCAATTTTGCTTAGGAACCTGACAAGAACAGTAGCTCCTCTTCAGTCCAATACACTGTACTGCTGGGAACAGACGCCAGTGCTATTTGTCCTGTGTATAGCAATGGCAGCGCAATAGTGACTATTCTTATCTTAAAACAACTCTTGCTCGTAGGACCAGAAACTGCATGTGATTCACCTCCATTTAAGACTGGGAAACAAACGCTAGCTCGCCTTACAAGAAACACAATCTGCTTTAGAGAAAAGAGCACTCTTCTACTCTACTGTGTTTCCTATAGGGCCAGAAGAGTGAGCTTGCTCAGAACAAAAGAACTGTGCTTCCTACACACGGGCCATATCTAGTTCAACTCTGCTTAGGAAACTGACAAGAACAGTAGCTCCTCTTCAGTCCGATACACTGTACTTGCTGAGAACAGACACGAGTGCTATTTGAACTGTGAATGGCAATTGGAGCACAATAGTGACTCGTCTTACCAGAAAACAACTCTTGCTCGTAGGACAAAAAACTGCATGTGACTCAACTCCATTTACGACTATGAAACAAACTCTAGCTCGCCTTACAAGAAACACACTCTGCTTTTGAGAAAAGAGCACTCTTCTACTCTACTGTGTTTCCTATAGGGCCAGAACAGTGAGCTTGGTCAGAACAAATGAACTGTGCTTCCTAGACACACGGGCCATATCTAGTTCAACTCTGCTTAGGAAACTGACAAGAACAGTAGCTCCTCTTTAGTCCAATACACTGTACTTGCTGGGAACAGACGGGAGGGCTATTTGCACTGTGTATGGGAAAGACAGCGCAATAGTGACTCTCCTTACCAGAAAACAACTCTTGCTCATAGGAACACAAACTGCATGTGATTCAACGCCATTTAGGACTGGGAAACAAATGCTAGCTCGCCTTACAAGAAACACTCTCTGCTTTTTAGAAAAGAGCACTCTTCTACTCTACTGTGTTTCCTATGGGGTCCAAACAGTGAGCTTGCTCAGAACAAAAGAACGGTGCTTCCTACACACATGGACCATATCTAGTTCAACTCTGGTTAGGAAACTGACAAGAACAGTAGCTCCTATTCAGTCCAATACACTGTACATGTTGGGAACAGACGCGAGTGCTATTTGCACTGTGTATGGCATTTGTAGCACAATAGTGACTCTTCTTACCAGAAAACAACTCTTGCTCATACGACCAAAAACTGCATGTGACTCAAATCCATTTAGGACTGGGAAACAAACGTGAGCTCGCCTTACAAGAAACACACTCTGCTTTATAGAAAAGAGCACTCTTCTACTCTACTGTGTTTCCTATAGGGCCAGAACAGTGAGCTTGCTCAGAACATTATAACTGTGCTTCCTAAACACACGGGCCATATCTAGTTCAACTCTGCTTAGGAAACTGACAAGAACAGTAGCTTCTCTTCAGTCCGATACACTGTACTTGCTGGGAACAGACGCGAGTGCTATTTGCACTGTGTATGGCAAAGGGAGCGCAATAGTGACTTTCCTTACCAGAAAACAACTCTTGCTCGTAGGACCAGAAACTGCATGTGATTCAACTCCATTTGGGACTGGGAAACAAACGATAGCTTGCCTTACAAAAAACACACTCTGCTTTTGAGAAAAGAGCACTCTTCTACTCTACTGTGTTTCATTTTGGGTCCGAACAGTGAGCTTGCTCAGAACAAAAGAACTGTGCTTCCTACACACACGGCCATATCTAGTTCAATTCTGCTTAGGAACCTGACAAGAACAGGAGATACTCTTCAGTCCAATACACTGTAGTTGCTGGGAGCAGATGCCAGTGCTATTTGTCCTATGTATGGAAATGGCAGCGCAATAGTAAATCTTCTTAAAAGAAAACAACTCTTGCTCATAGGACCAAAAACTGCATGTGACTCAAATCCATTTAGGACTGGGAAACAAACGCGAGCTCGCCTTACAGGAAACAAACTCTGCTTCTGAGAAAAGAGCACTCTTCTACTCTACTGTGTTTCCTATGGGGTCCAAACAGTGAGCTTACTCAGAACAAAAGAACTGTGCTTCCTACACACATCGACCGTATCTAGTTCAACTCTGCTTAGGAAACTGACAAGAACAGTAGATCCTCTTCAGTCCAATACACTGTACTTGCTGGGAACAGACGCGAGTGCTATTTGCCCTGTGTATGGCAATAAGAGAGCAATACTGACTTTCCTCACCAGAAAACATCTCTTGCTCGTAGGACCAGAAACTGCATGTGATTCAACTCCATTTAGGACTGGGAAACAAACGCTAGCTTGCCTTACAAAAAACACACTCTGCTTTTGAGAAAAGAGCTCTCTTCTCCTCTACTGTGTTTCCTATGGGGTCCGAACAGTGAGCTTGCTCAGAACAAAAGAACTGTGCTTCCTACACACACGGCCATATCTAGTTCAATTCTGCTTAAGAACCTGACAAGAACAGTAGATCCTCTTCAGTCCAATACACTGTACTTGCTGCGATCAGACGCCAGTGCTATTTGTCCTGTGTATGGCAATGTAGCGCAATAGTGACTCTTCTTACCAGAAAACAACTCCTGCTCGTAGTACCAGAAACTGCATGGGTTTCAACTCCATTTAGGACTGCGAAACAAACGCTAGCTTGCCTTATAAGAAACACACTCTGCTTTAGAGAAAAGAGCACTCTTCTACTCTACTGTGTTTCCTATAGGGTCGAAACAGTGAGCTTGCTCAGAACAAAAGAACTGTGCTTCCTACACACACGGATAATATCTGGTTCAACTCTGCATAGCAAACTGACAAGAACAGTAGCACCTATTCAGTGCAATACACTGTACTTGTTGGGAACAGACGTGAGTGCTATTTGCACTGTATATGGCAATGGGAGCACAATGTGACTTTCCTTACTAGAAAAAAACTCTTGTTCGTAGGACCAGAAACTGCATGTGATTCAACTCCATTTAGGACTAGGAAACAAACGCTAGCTCGCCTTACAAGAAACACACTCTGCTTTTGAGAAAAGAGCACTCTTCTACTCTACTGTGTTTCCAATGGGGTCCGAACAGTGAGCTTGCTCAGAACAAAAGAACTGTGCTTTCTACACAAACGGACCATATCTAGTTCAACTCTCCTTAGGAAACTGACAAGAACAGTAGATCCTCTTCAGTCCAATACACTGTACTTGCTGGGAACAGACGCCAGTGCTATTTGTCCTGTGTATGGCAATGGCAACGCAATAGTGACTCTTCTTACCATAAAACAACTCTTGCGCGTAGGACCAGAAACTGCATGTGATTCAACTCCATTTAGGACTGGGAAACAAACGCGAGCTCGCCTTACAAGAAACACACTCTGCTTTAGAGAAAAGAGCACTCTTCTACTCTACTGTGTTTCCTATAGGGCCAGAACAGTAAGCTTGCTCAGAACAAAAGAACTGTGCTTCATACCCACGGGCCATATCTAGTTCAATTCTGCTTAGGAAACTGACAAGAATTAGCTCCTATTCAGTCCAATACACTGTACTTGCTGGGAACAGACGCGAGTGCTATTTGCACTGTGTATGGCATTTGGAGCGCAATAGTGACTCTTCTTACCAGAAAACAGCTCTTGCTCGTAGTACCAAAAACTGCCTGTGACTCAACTCCATTTAGGACTGGGAAACAAATGCTAGCTTGCCTTACAAGAAACACACTCTGCTTTAGATAAAAGAGCACTCATCTACTCCACTGTGTTTCCTATAGGGCCAGAACAGTGAGCTTGCTCAGAACATAATAACTGTGCTTCCTAGACACATGGGCCATATCTAGTTCAACTCTGCTTAGGAAACTGAGAAGAACAGTAGCTCCTCTTCACTCCAATACACTGTACTTGCTGGGAACAGCCGCGAGTGCTATTTGCACTGTGTATGGCAATGGGAGCACAATGTGACTTTCCTTACCAGAAAACAACTCTTGTTCGTAGGACCAGAAACTGCATGTGATTCAACTCCATTTAGGACTAGGAAACAAACGCTAGCTCGCCTTACAAGAAACACACTCTGCTTTAGATAAAAGAGCACTCATCTACTCTACTGTGTTTCCTATAGGGCCAGAACAGTGAGCTTGCTCAGAACATAAGAACTGTGCTTCCTACACACACAGGCCATATCTAGTTCAACTCTGCTTAGGAAACTGAGAAGGACAGTAACTCCTCTTCAGTCCGATACACTGTAATTCCTGGGAACAGACGCGAGTGCTATTTGTACTGTGTATGGCAATGGGAGCGCAATAGTGACTTTCCTTACCAGAAAACAACTCTTGCTCATAGGACCAGAAACTGCATGTGATTCAACTCCATTTAGGACTGGGAAAAAAATGCTAGCTCGCCTTACAAGAAACACACTCTGCTTTTGAGAAAAGAGTACTCTTCTATTCTACTGTGTTTCCTATGGGGTCCGAACAGTGAGCTTGCTCAGAAAAAAAGAACTGTGCTTCCTACACACATGGACCATATCTAGTTCAACTCTGCTTAGGAACCTGACAAGAACAGTAGCTCCTCTTCAGTCCAATACACTGTACTTGCTGGGAACAGACGCGAGTGCTATTTGCACTGTGTATGGCAATGAGAACGCAATAGTGACTTTCCCTACCAGAAAACAACTCTTGCTCGTAGGACCACAAACTGCATGTTATTCAAAGCCATTTAGGACTGGGAAACAAATGCTAGCTCGCCTTACAAAAACACACTCTGCTTTTGCGAAAAGAGCACTCTTCTACTCTACTGTGTTTCCTATAGGGCTAGAACAGTGAGCTTGCTCAGATCAAATGAACTGTGCTTCCTAGACACACGGGCCATATCTAGTTCAACTCTGCTTAGGAAACTGACAAGAACAGTAGCTCCTCTTCAGTCCAATACACTGTAATTGCTGGGAACAGACGGTAGTGCTATTTGCACTGTGTATGGCAATGGGAGCGCAACAGTGACTTTCCTTACCAGAAAACAACTCTTGCTCGTAGGACCAGAAACTGCATGTGATTCAACTCCATTTAGGACTGGGAAACAAGCGCTAGCTCGCCTTACAAGAAACACACTCTGCTTTTGAGAAAAGAGCACTCTTCTATTCTACTGTGTTTCCTATGGGGTCCGAACAGTGAGCTTGCTCAGAACAAAAGAACTGTGCTTCCTACACACATGGACCATATCTAGTTCAACTCTGCTTAGGAAACTGACAAGAACAGTAGCTCCTCTTCAGTCCAATACACTGTACTTGCTGGGAACAGACGCGAGTGCTATTTGCACTGTGTATGGCAATGAGAACGCAATAGTGACTTTCCCTACCAGAAAACAACTCTTGCTCGTAGGACCACAAACTGCATGTGATTCAAAGCCATTTAGGACTGGGAAACAAATGCTAGCTCGCCTTACAAAAACACACTCTGCTTTTGCGAAAAGAGCACTCTTCTACTCTACTGTGTTTCCTATAGGGCCAGAACAGTGAGCTTGCTCAGATCAAATGAACTGTGCTTCCTAGACACACGGGCCATATCTAGTTCAACTCTGCTTAGGAAACTGACAAGAACAGTAGCTCCTCTTCAGTCCAATACACTGTAATTGCTGGGAACAGACGGTAGTGCTATTTGCACTGTGTATGGCAATGGGAGCGCAACAGTGACTTTCCTTACCAGAAAACAACTCTTGCTCGTAGGACCAGAAACTGCATGTGATTCAACTCCATTTAGGACTGGGAAACAAGCGCTAGCTCGCCTTACAAGAAACACACTCTGCTTTTGAGAAAAGAGCACTCTTCTGTTCTACTGTGTTTCCTATGGGGTCCGAACAGTGAGCTTGCTCAGAACAAAAGAACTGTGCTTCCTACACACATGGACCATATCTAGTTCAACTCTGCTTAGGAAACTGACAAGAACAGTAGCTCCTCTTCAGTCCAATACACTGTACTTACTGGGAACAGACGCGAGTGCTATTTGCACTGTGTATGGCAATAAGAGAGCAATAGTGACTTTCCTCACCAGAAAACATCTCTTGCTCGTAGGACCAGAAACTGCATGTGATTCAACTCCATTTAGTACTGGGAAACAAACGCTAGCTTGCCTTACAAAAAACACACTTTGCTTTTGAGTAAAGAGCTCTCTTCTCCTCTACTGTGTTTCCTATGGGGTCCGAACTGTGAGCTTGCTCAGAACAAAAGAACTGTGCTTCCTACACACACGGCCATATCTAGTTCAATTCTGCTTAAGAACCTGACAAGAACAGTAGATCCTCTTCAGTCCAATACACTGTACTTGCTGCGATCAGACGCCAGTGCTATTTGTCCTGTGTATGGCAATGTCAGCGCAATAGTGACTCTTCTTACCAGAAAACAACTCTTGCTCGTAGTACCAGAAACTGCATGTGATTCAACTCCATTTAGGACTAGGAAACAAACGCTAGCTCGCCTTACAAGAAACACACTCTGCTTTTGAGAAAAGAGCACTCTTCTACTCTACTGTGTTTCCAATGGGGTCCGAACAGTGAGCTTGCTCAGAACAAAAGAACTGTGCTTCCTACACAAATGGACCATATCTAGTTCAACTCTCCTTAGGAAACTGACAAGAACAGTAGATCCTCTTCAGTCCAATACACTGTACTTGCTGGGAACAGACGCCAGTGCTATTTGTCCTGTGTATGGCAATGGCAACGCAATAGTGACTCTTCTTACCATAAAACAACTCTTGCGCGTAGGACCAGAAACTGCATGTGATTCAACTCCATTTAGGACTGGGAAACAAACGCGAGCTCGCCTTACAAGAAACACACTCTGCTTTAGAGAAAAGAGCACTCTTCTACTCTACTGTGTTTCCTATAGGGCCAGAACAGTAAGCTTGCTCAGAACAAAAGAACTGTGCTTCATACACATGGGCCATATCTAGTTCAATTCTGCTTAGGAAACTGACAAGAATAGTAGCTCCTATTCAGTCCAATACACTGTACTTGCTGGGAACAGAAGCGAGTGCTATTTGCACTGTGTATGGCATTTGGAGCGCAATAGTGACTCTTCTTACCAGAAAACAACTCTTGCTCGTAGTACCAAAAACTGCCTGTGACTCAACTCCATTTAGGACTGGGAAACAAATGCTAGCTCGCCTTACAAGAAACACACTCTGCTTTAGATAAAAGAGCACTCATCTACTCTACTGTGTTTCCTATAGGGCCAGAACAGTGAGCTTGCTCAGAACATAATAACTGTGCTTCCTAGACACACGGGCCATATCTAGTTCAACTCTGCTTAGGAAACTGAGAAGAACAGTAGCTCCTCTTCACTCCAATACACTGTACTTGCTGGGAACAGCCGCGAGTGCTATTTGCACTGTGTATGGCAATGGGAGCACAATGTGACTTTCCTTACCAGAAAACAACTCTTGTTCGTAGGACCAGAAACTGCATGTGATTCAACTCCATTTAGGACTAGGAAACAAACGCTAGCTCGCCTTACAAGAAACACACTCTGCTTTAGATAAAAGAGCACTCATCTACTCTACTGTGTTTCCTATAGGGCCAGAACAGTGAGCTTGCCCAGAACATAAGAACTGTGCTTCCTACACACAAGGGCCATATCTAGTTCAACTCTGCTTAGGAAACTGAGAAGGACAGTAACTCCTCTTCAGTCCGATACACTGTAATTCCTGGGAACAGACGCGAGTGCTATTTGTACTGTGTATGGCAATGGGAGCGCAATAGTGACTTTCCTTACCAGAAAACAACTCTTACTCATAGGACCAGAAACTGCATGTGATTCAACTCCATTTAGGACTGGGAAACAAATGCTAGCTCGCCTTACAAGAAACACACTCTGCTTTTGAGAAAAGAGTACTCTTCTACTCTACTATGTTTCTTATGGGGTCCGAACAGTGAGCTTGCTCAGAACAAAAGAACTGTGCTTCCTACACACACGGCCATATCTAGTTCAATTCTGCTTAGGAACCTGACAAGAACAGTAGATCCTATTCAGTCCAATACACTGTACTTGCTTGGAACAGACGCATGTGCTATTGGTCCTGTGTATGGCAATGGGAGCGCAATAGTGACTATTCTTACCATAAAACAACTCATGGTCGTAGGACCAGAAACTGCATGTGATTCAACTCCATTTAGGACTGGGATTCAAACGCTAGCTCGCCTTACAAGAAACACACTCTTCTTTAGAGGAAAGAGCAGTCTTCTACTCTACTGTGGTTCCTATGGGGCCCAAAAACAGTGAGCTTGCTCAGAACATAATAACTGTGCTTCCTAGACACATGGGCCATATCTAGTTCAACTCTGCTTAGGAAACTGAGAAGAACAGTAGCTCCTCTTCACTTCAATACTCTGTACTTGCTGGGAACAGACACGAGTGCTATTTGCACTGTGTATTGCAATAAGAGAGCAATAGTGACTTTCCTCACCAGAAAACGTCTCTTGCTCGTAGGACCAGAAACTGCATGTGATTCAACTCCATTTAGTACTGGGAAACAAACGTTAGCTTGCCTTACAAAAAACACACTCTGCTTTTGAGAAAAGAGCTCTCTTCTCATCTACTGTGTTTCCTATGGGGTCCGAACAGTGAGCTTGCTCAGAACAAAAGAACTGTGCTTCCTACACACACGGCCATATCTATTTCAATTCTGCTTAGGAACCTGACAAGAACAGTAGATCCTCTTCAGTCCAATACACTGTACTTTCTGGGAACAGACGCCAGTGCTATTTGTCCTGTGTATGGCAATGGCAGCGCAATAGTGACTCTTCTTACCATAAAACAACTCTTGCTCGTAGGACCAGAAACTGCATGTGATTCAACTCCATTTAGCACTTGGAAACAATCGCTAGCTCTCCTTACAAGAAACACACTCTGCTTTAGAGAAAAGAGCACTCTTCTACTCTACTGTGTTTCCTATAGGGCCAGAACAGTGAGCTTGCTCAGAACAAAAGAACTGTGCTTCCTACACATACGGCCATATCTAGTTCAATTCTGCTTAAGAACCTGACAAGAACAGTAGATCCTCTTCAGTCCAATACACTGTACTTGCTGCGATCAGACGCCAGTGCTATTTGTCCTGTGTATGGCAATGGCAGCGCAATAGTGACTCTTCTTACCAGAAAACAACTCTTGCTCGTAGTACCAGAAACTGCATGGGTTTCAACTCCATTTAGGACTGCGAAACAAACGCTAGCTCGCCTTATAAGAAACACACTCTGCTTTAGAGAAAAGAGCACTCTTCTACTCTACTGTGTTTCCTATGGGGTCAAAACAGTGAGCTTGCTCAGAACAAAAGAACTGTGCTTCCTACACACACGGATAATATCTGGTTCAACTCTGCATAGCAAACTGACAAGAACAGTAGCACCTATTCAGTGCAATACACTGTACTTGCTGGGAACAGACGCGAGTGTTATTTGCACTGTGTATGGCAATGGGAGCACAATGTGACTTTCCTTACTAGAAAACAACTCTTGTTCGTAGGACCAGAAACTGCATGTGATTCAACTCCATTTAGGACTAGGAAACAAAGGCTAGCTCGCCTTACAAGAAACACACTCTGCTTTTGAGAAAAGAGCACTCTTCTACTCTACTGTGTTTCCAATGGGGTCCGAACAGTGAGCTTGCTCAGAACAAAAGAACTGTGCTTCATACACACAGGCCATATCTAGTTCAACTCTGCTTAGGAAACTGACAAGAATAGTAGCTCCTATTCAGTCCAATACACTGTACTTGCTTGGAACAGACGCAAGTGCTATTTGCACTGTGTATGGCATTTGGAGCGCAATAGTGACTCTTCTTACCAGAAAAAAACTCTTGCTCGTAGTACCAAAAACTGCCTGTGACTCAACTCCATTTAGGACTGGGAAACAAATGCTAGCTTGCCTTACAAGAAACACACTCTGCTTTAAATAAAAGAGCACTCATCTACTCTACTGTGTTTCCTATAGGGCCAGAACAGTGAGCTTGCTCAGAACATAATAACTGTGCTTCCTAGACACACGGGCCATATCTAGTTCAACTCTGCTTAGGAAACTGAGAAGAACAGTAGCTCCTCTTCACTCCAATACACTGTGCTTGCTGGGAACAGCCGCGAGTGCTATTTGCACTGTGTATGGCAATAAGAGAGCAATAGTGACTTTCCTCACCAGAAAACATCTCTTGCTCGTAGGACCAGAAACTGCATGTGATTCAACTCCATTTAGTACTGGGAAACAAACGCTAGCTTGCCTTACAAAAAACACACTCTGCTTTTGAGAAAAGAGCTCTCTTCTCCTCTACTGTGTTTCCTATGGGGTCCGAACAGTGAGCTTGCTCAGAACAAAAGAACTGTGCTTCCTACACACACGGCCATATCTAGTTCAATTCTGCTTAAGAACCTGACAAGAACAGTAGATCCTCTTCAGTCCAATACACTGTACTTGCTGCGATGAGACGCCAGTGCTATTTGTCCTGTGTATGGCAATGTCAGCGCAATAGTGTCTCTTCTTACCAGAAAACAACTCTTGCTCGTAGTACCAGAAACTGCATGGGTTTCAACTCCATTTAGGACTGCGAAACAAACGCTAGCTTGCCTTATAAGAAACACACTCTGCTTTAGAGAAAAGAGCACTCTTCTACTCTACTGTGTTTCCTATAGGGTCGAAACAGTGAGCTTGCTCAGAACAAAAGAACTGTGCTTCCTACACACACGGCCATATCTAGTTCAACTCTGCTTAGGAAACTGAGAAGAACAGTAGCTCCTCTTCACTCCAATACACTGTAATTGCTGGGAACAGCCGCGAGTGCTATTTGCTCTATGTATGGCAATGGGAGCACAATGTGACTTTCCTTACCAGAAAACAACTCTTGTTCGTAGGACCAGAAACTGCATGTGATTCAACTCCATTTAGGACTAGGAAACAAACGCTAGCTCGCCTTACAAGAAACACACTCTGCTTTAGATAAAAGAGCACTCATCTACTCTACTGTGTTTCCTATAGGGCCAGAACAGTGAGCTTGCTCAGAACATAAGAACTGTGCTTCCTACACACAAGGGCCATATCTAGTTCAACTCTGCTTAGGAAACTGAGAAGAACAGTAGCTCCTCTTCAGTCCGATACACTGTAATTCCTGGGAACAGACGCGAGTGCTATTTGTACTGTGTATGGCAATGGGAGCGCAATAGTGACTTTCCTTACCAGAAAACAACTCTTGCCTGTAGGACCAGAAACTGCATGTGATTCAACTCCATTTAGGACTGGGAAACAAACGCTAGCTCGCCTTACAAGAAACACACTCTGCTTTTGAGAAAAGAGTACTCTTCTACTCTACTATGTTTCTTATGGGGTCCGAACAGTGAGCTTGCTCAGAAAAAAAGAACTGTGCTTCCTACACACACGGCCATATCTAGTTCAATTCTGCTTAGGAACCTGACAAGAACAGTAGATCCTATTCAGTCCAATACACTGTACTTGCTTGGAAGAGACGCATGTGCTATTGGTCCTGTGTATGGCAATGGGAGCGCAATAGTGACTATTCTTACCATAAAACAACTCATGCTCGTAGGACCAGAAACTGCATGTGATTCAACTCCATTTAGGACTGGGATTCAAACGCTAGCTCGCCTTACAAGAAACACACTCTTCTTTAGAGGAAAGAGCACTCTTCTACTCTACTGTGTTTCCTATGGGGCCCAAAAACAGTGAGCTTGCTCAGAACATAATAACTGTGCTTCCTAGACACAGGGGCCATATCTAGTTCAACTCTGCTTAGGAAACTGAGAAGAACAGTAGCTCCTCTTCACTTCAATACACTGTACTTGCTGGGAGCAGACGCGAGTGCTATTTGCACTGTGTATGGCTATGGGAGCACAATGTGACTTTCCTTACCAGAAAACAACTCTTGTTCGTAGGACCAGAAACTGCATGTGATTCAACTCCATTTAGGACTAGGAAACAAACGCTAGCTCGCCTTACAAGAAAAACGCTCTGCTTTTGAGAAAAGAGCACTCTTCTATTCTACTGTGTTTCCTATGGGGTCCGAACAGTGAGCTTGCTCAGAACAAAAGAACTGTGCTTCCTACACACATGGACCATATCTAGTTCAACTCTGCTTAGGAAACTGACAAGAACAGTAGCTCCTCGTCAGTCCGATGCACTGTAATTCCTGGGAACAGACGCGAGTGCTATTT
>NW_026738433.1:0-17000 GCF_949786415.1 Peromyscus eremicus
ACATGGAGGTGTGCACACTGAACTGTTAGAATATGTGCACATGGAGGTTTGCACACTGTATTGTTAGAATGAGTGTATCCACATGGAGGTGTGCACACTGAACTGTTAGAATGAGTGTGTCCACATGGTAGTGTGCACACTGAACTGTTAGAATGAGTGTGCCCACATGGAAGTTTGAACACTGCACTGTTAGAATGAGTGTATCCCTGTGGAGGTGTGCACACTGAACTGTTAGAATGAGTGTGTCCACATGGAGGTGTGCACACTGAACTGTTTAAATGAGTGTGCCCACATGGAGGTGTGCACACTGAACTGTTAGAATGAGTGTGTCCACATGGAGGTATGCACAATGAACTGTTAGAATGAGTGTGTCCACATGGAGTTGTGCACACTGAACTGTTAGAATGAGTGTGTCCCTGTGGAGGTGTGCACACTGAACTGTTAGAATGAGTGTGTCCACATGGAGGTGTGCACAATGAACTGTTAGAATGAGTGTGTCCACATGGAGTTGTGCACACTGAACTGTTAGAATGAGTGTGTCCCTGTGGAGGTGTGCACACTGAACTGTTAGAATGAGTGTGTCCACATGGAAGTGTGCACACTGAACTGTTAGAATGAGTGTGTCCACATGGAAGTGTGCACACTGAACTGTTAGAATGAGTGTACCCACATGGAAGTTTGCACACTGAACTGTTAGAATGAGTGTATTACTGTGGAGGTGTGCACACTGAACTGTTAGAATGAGTGTGTCCACATGGAGGTGTGTACACTCAACTGTTAGAATGAGTTTGCCCACATGGAGGTGTGCACAATGAACTGTTAGAATGAGTGTGTCCACATGGAGGTGTGCACACTGAACTGTTAGAATGAGTGTGCCGACATGGAGGTGTGCACACTGAACTGTTAGAATGAGTGTGCACATGGAGCTGTGCACACTGAACTTTTAGAATGACTGTATCCACATGGAGATGTGCACACTGAACTTTTAGAATGAGTGTGCCCTCATGGAGGTGTGCACACTGAACTGTTAGAATGAGTGTGTCCACATGGAAGTGTGCACACTGAACTGTTAGAATGAGTGTGCCCACATGGAGGTGTGCACACTGAACTGTTAGAATATGTGCACATGGAGGTGTGCACCCTGTATTGTTAGAATGAGGGTGTCCACATGGAGGTGTGCACACTGAACTGTTAGAATGAGTGTGTCCACATGGAGGTGTGCACACTGAACTCTTAGAATGAGTGTGTCCACATGGAAGTGTGCACACTGAACTGTTAGAATGAGTGTGTCCACATGGAGGTGTGCACACTGAACTGTTAGAATGAGTGTGTCCACATGGAAGTGTGCACACTGAACTGTTAGAATGAGTGTGCCCACATGGAGGTGTGCACACTGAAATGTTAGAATGAGTGTATCCCTGTGGAGGTGTGCACACTGAACTGTTAGAATGAGTGTGCCCACATGGAGGTGTGCACACTGAACTGTTAGAATGAGTGTGTCCACATGGAGGTGTGCACAATGAACTGTTAGAATGAGTATGCCCACATGGAGGTGTGCACACTGAAATGTTAGAATGAGTGTATCCCTGTGGAGGTGTGCACACTGAACTGTTAGAATGAGTGTGCCCACATGGAGGTGTGCACACTGAACTGTTAGAATGAGTGTGTCCACATGGAGTTGTGCACACTGAACTGTTAGAATGAGTGTGTCCCTGTGGAGGTGTGCACACTGAACTGTTAGAATGAGTGTGCCCACATGGAGGTGTGCACAATGAACTGTTAGAATGAGTGTGTCCACCTGGAGGTGTGCACACTGAACTCTTAGAATGAGTGTGTCCACATGGAGGTGTGCACACTGAACTCTTAGAATGAGTGTGTCCACATGGAGGTGTGCACAATGAACTGTTAGAATGAGTGTGCCCACATGGAGGTGTGCACACTGAACTGTTAGAATGAGTGTGTCCACATGGAGGTGTGCACACTGAACTGTTAGAATGTGTCCACATGGATGTGTGCACACTGAACTGTTAGAATTATTGTGTCCTTGTGGAGGTGTGCACACTGAAATGTTAGAGTGAGTGTGTCCACATGGAGGTGTGCACACCGATGTGTTAGAATTTGTCCACATGGTGGTGTGCACACTGAACTGTTAGAATGAGTGTGTCCTCATGGAGGTGTGCACACTGAACTGTTAGAATGAGTGTGCCAACATGGAGGTGTGCACACTGAACTGTTAGAATGAGTGTGTCCCTGTGGAGGTGAGCACACTGAACTGTTAGAATGATTGTGTCCTCATGGAGGTGTGCACACTGAACTGTTGGAATGAGTGTGTCAACATGGAGGTGTGCACACTGAACTCTTAGAATGAGTGTGTCCACATGGTGGTGTGCACACTGAACTCTTAGAATGATTGTGTCCACATGCAGTTGTGCACACTGAACTGTTAGAATGAGTGTGTCCTTGTGGAGGTGTGCACACTAAACTGTTAGAATGATTATGTCCACATGCAGGTGTGCACACTGAACTGTTAGAATGAGTGTGTCCCTGTGGAGGTGTGCACACTGAAATGTTAGAGTGAGTGTGTCCACATGGAGGTGTGCACACCGATGTGTTAGAATTTGTCCACATGGAGGTGTGCACACTGAACTGTTAGAATGAGTGTGCACACATGGAGGTGTGCACACTGAACTGTTAGAATGAGTGTGCCCACATGGAGTTGTGCACACTGAACTGTTAGAATTGGTGTATCCCTGTGGAGGTGTGCACACTGAACTGTTAGAATGAGTGTGTCCACATGGAGGTGTGCACACTGAACTGTTAAAATGACTGTGTCTACATGGAGGTGTGCACACTGAACTGTTAGAATGAGTGTGTCCACATGGAGGTGTGCACACTGAACTGTTAGAATGAGTGTGTCCACATGGAGGTGTGCACACTGAACTGTTAGAGTGAGTGTACCCACATGGAAGTTTGCACACTGAACTGTTAGAATGAGTGTATTACTGTGGAGGTGTGCACACTGAACTGTTAGAATGAGTGTGTCCACATGGAGGTGTGTACACTCAACTGTTAGAATGAGTTTGCCCACATGGAGGTGTGCACAATGAACTGTTAGAATGAGTGTGTCCACATGGAGGTGTGCACACTGAACTGTTAGAATGAGTGTGCCGACATGGAGGTGTGCACACTGAACTGTTAGAATGAGTGTGCACATGGAGCTGTGCACACTGAACTTTTAGAATGACTGTATCCACATGGAGATGTGCACACTGAACTTTTAGAATGAGTGTGCCCTCATGGAGGTGTGCACACTGAACTGTTAGAATGAGTGTGTCCACATGGAAGTGTGCACACTGAACTGTTAGAATGAGTGTGCCCACATGGAGGTGTGCACACTGAACTGTTAGAATATGTGCACATGGAGGTGTGCACCCTGTATTGTTAGAATGAGGGTGTCCACATGGAGGTGTGCACACTGAACTGTTAGAATGAGTGTGTCCACATGGAGGTGTGCACACTGAACTCTTAGAATGAGTGTGTCCACATGGAAGTGTGCACACTGAACTGTTAGAATGAGTGTGTCCACATGGAGGTGTGCACACTGAACTGTTAGAATGAGTGTGTCCACATGATAGTGTGCACACTGAACTGTTAGAATGAGTGTGCCCACATGGAGGTGTGCACACTGAAATGTTAGAATGAGTGTATCCCTGTGGAGGTGTGCACACTGAACTGTTAGAATGAGTGTGCCCACATGGAGGTGTGCACACTGAACTGTTAGAATGAGTGTGTCCACATGGAGGTGTGCACAATGAACTGTTAGAATGAGTATGCCCACATGGAGGTGTGCACACTGAAATGTTAGAATGAGTGTATCCCTGTGGAGGTGTGCACACTGAACTGTTAGAATGAGTGTGCCCACATGGAGGTGTGCACACTGAACTGTTAGAATGAGTGTGTCCACATGGAGTTGTGCACACTGAACTGTTAGAATGAGTGTGTCCCTGTGGAGGTGTGCACACTGAACTGTTAGAATGAGTGTGCCCACATGGAGGTGTGCACAATGAACTGTTAGAATGAGTGTGTCCACCTGGAGGTGTGCACACTGAACTCTTAGAATGAGTGTGTCCACATGGAGGTGTGCACACTGAACTCTTAGAATGAGTGTGTCCACATGGAGGTGTGCACAATGAACTGTTAGAATGAGTGTGCCCACATGGAGGTGTGCACACTGAACTGTTAGAATGAGTGTGTCCACATGGAGGTGTGCACACTGAACTGTTAGAATGTGTCCACATGGAGGTGTGCACACTGAACTGTTAGAATTATTGTGTCCTTGTGGAGGTGTGCACACTGAAATGTTAGAGTGAGTGTGTCCACATGGAGGTGTGCACACCGATGTGTTAGAATTTGTCCACATGGAGGTGTGCACACTGAACTGTTAGAATGAGTGTGTCCTCATGGAGGTGTGCACACTGAACTGTTAGAATGAGTGTGCCAACATGGAGGTGTGCACACTGAACTGTTAGAATGAGTGTGTCCCTGTGGAGGTGAGCACACTGAACTGTTAGAATGATTGTGTCCTCATGGAGGTGTGCACACTGAACTGTTGGAATGAGTGTGTCAACATGGAGGTGTGCACACTGAACTCTTAGAATGAGTGTGTCCACATGGAGGTGTGCACACTGAACTCTTAGAATGATTGTGTCCACATGCAGTTGTGCACACTGAACTGTTAGAATGAGTGTGTCCTTGTGGAGGTGTGCACACTAAACTGTTAGAATGATTATGTCCACATGCAGGTGTGCACACTGAACTGTTAGAATGAGTGTGTCCCTGTGGAGGTGTGCACACTGAAATGTTAGAGTGAGTGTGTCCACATGGAGGTGTGCACACCGATGTGTTAGAATTTGTCCACATGGAGGTGTGCACACTGAACTGTTAGAATGAGTGTGCACACATGGAGGTGTGCACACTGAACTGTTAGAATGAGTGTGCCCACATGGAGTTGTGCACACTGAACTGTTAGAATTGGTGTATCCCTGTGGAGGTGTGCACACTGAACTGTTAGAATGAGTGTGTCCACATGGAGGTGTGCACACTGAACTGTTAAAATGACTGTGTCTACATGGAGGTGTGCACACTGAACTGTTAGAATGAGTGTGTCCACATGGAGGTGTGCACACTGAACTGTTAGAATGAGTGTGTCCACATGGAGGTGTGCACACTGAACTGTTAGAATGAGTGTGTCCACAAGGAGGTGTGCACACTTAACTGTTAGAATGACTGTGTCCACATGGAGGTGTACACTCTGAACTGTTAGAATGAGTGTGCCCACATTGAGTTTTGCACACAGAACTGATAGAATGATTGTGTCAACATGGAGGTGTGCACACTGAACTGTTAGAATGACTGTGTCCACATGGAGGTGTGCACACTGAACTGTTAGAATGAGTGTGCCCACATGGATGTGTGCACACTTAACTGTTAGAATGAGTGTTTCCACATGGAGGTGTGCACACTGAACTGTTAGAATGAGTGTGTCCACATGGAGGTGTGCACACTGAAATTTTAGAATGAGTGTGCCCACATGGAGGTGTGCACACTGAACTGTTAGAATATGTGCACATGGAGGTGTGCACACTGTATTGTTAGAATGAGGGCGTCCACATGGAGGTGTGCACACTGAACTGTTAGAATGAGTGTGTCCACATGGAGGTGTGCACACTGAACTGTTAAAATGAGTGTGTCCACATGGAAGTGTGCACACAGAACTGTTAGAATGAGTGTGCCCACATGGAGGTGTGCCCAATGAAATATTAGAATGAGTGTATCCCTGTGGAGGTGTGCAAACTGAACTGTTAGAATGAGTGTGCCCACATGGAGGTGTGCACACTGAACTGTTAGAATGAGTGTGTCCACATGGAGGTGTGCACAATGGAATGTTAGAATGAGTGTGTCCCTGTGGAGGTGTGCACACTGAACTGTTAGAATGAGTGTGCCCACATGGAGGTGTGCACAATGAACTGTTAGAATGAGTGTGTCCACCTGGAGGTGTTCACACTGAACTCTTAGAATGAGTGTGTCCACATGGAGGTGTGCACACTGAACTCTTACAATGAGTGTGTTCACATGGAGGTGTGCATAATGAACCTTTAGAATGAGTGTGTCCACATGGAGGTGTGCACACTGAACTGTTAGAATGAGTGTGTCCACATGGAGGTGTGTACACTGAAATGTTAGAATGAGTGTGTCCTCATGGAGGTGTGCACTCTTAACTGATAGAATGATTGTGTCCACATGCAGTTGTGCACACTGAACTGTTAGAATTAGTGTGTCACTGTGGAGGTGTGCACACTGAACTGTTAGAAGGATTATGTCCACATGGAGGTGTGCACACTGAACTGTTAGAATTACTGTGTCCTTGTGGAGGTGTGCACACTGAAATGTTAGAGTGAGTGTGTCCACATGGAGGTGTGCACACTGAAATGTTAGAATGAGTGTATCCCTGTGGAGGTGTGCACACTGAACTGTTAGAATGAGTGTGCCCACATGGAGGTGTGCACACTGAACTGTTAGAATGAGTGTGTCAACATGGAGGTGTGCACAATGAACTGTTAGAATGAGTGTGTCCACATGGAGTTGTGCACACTGAACTGTTAGAATGAGTGTGTCCCTGTGGAGGTGTGCACACTGAACTGTTAGAATGAGTGTGCCCACATGGAGGTGTGCACAATGAACTGTTAGAATGAGTGTGTCCACCTGGAGGTGTGCACACTGAACTCTTAGAATGAGTGTGTCCACATTGAGGTGTGCACACTGAACTCTTAGAATGAGTGTGTCGACATGGAGGTGTGCACAATGAACTGTTAGAATGAGTGTGCCCACATGGAGGTGTGCACACTGAACTGTTAGAATGAGTGTGTCCACATGGAGGTGTGCACACTGAACTGTTAGAATGTGTCCACATAGAGGTGTGCACACTGAACTGTTAGAATGAGTGTGTCCACATGGAGGTGTGTACACTGAAATGTAGAATGAGTGTGTCCTCATGGAGGTGTGCCGTCTGAACTGATAGAATGACTGTGTCCACATGCAGTTGTGCACACTGAACTGTTAGAATGAGTGTGTCCACATGGAGGTGTGCACACTGAACTGTTAGAATTATTGTGTCCTTGTGGAGGTGTGCACACTGAAATGTTAGAGTGAGTGTGTCCACATGTAGGTGTGCACACCGATGTGTTAGAATTTGTCCACATGGAGGTGTGCACACTGAACTGTTAGAATGAGTGTGTCCTCATGGAGGTGTGCACACTGAACTGTTAGAATGAGTGTGCCAACATTGAGGTGTGCACACTGAACTGTTAGAATGAGTGTGTCCCTTTGGAGGTGTGCACACTGAACTGTTAGAATGATTGTGTCCTCATGGAGGTGTGCACACTGAACTGTTGGAATGAGTGTGTCCACATGGAGGTGTGCACACTGAACTCTTAGAATGAGTGTGTCCACATGGAGGTGTGCACACTGAACTCTTAGAATGATTGGGTCCACATGCAGCTGTGCACACTGAACTGTTAGAATGAGTGTGTCCTTGTGGAGGTGTGCACACTAAACTGTTAGAATGATTATGTCCACATGGAGGTGTGCACACTGAACTGTTAGAATGAGTGTGTCCCTGTGGAGGTGTGCACACTGAAATGTTAGAGTGAGTGTGTCCACATGGAGGTGTGCACACCGATGTGTTAGAATTTGTCCACATGGAGGTGTGCACACTGAACTGTTAGAATGAGTGTGCCCACATGGAGGTGTGCACACTGAACTGTTAGAATGAGTGTGCCCACATGGAGTTGTGCACACTGAACTGTTAGAATTGGTGTATCCCTGTGGAGGTGTGCACACTGAACTGTTAGAATGAGTGTGTCCACATGGAGGTGTGCACACTGAACTGTTAAAATGACTGTGTCTACATGGAGGTGTGCACACTGAACTGTTAGAATGAGTGTGTCCACATGGAGGTGTGCACACTGAACTGTTAGAATGAGTGTGTCCACATGGAGGTGTGCACACTGAACTGTTAGAATGAGTGTGTCCACATGGAGTTGTGCACACTTAACTGTTAGAATGACTGTGTCCACATGGAGGTGTACACACTGAACTGTTAGAATGAGTGTGCCCACATGGAGTTTTGCACACAGAACTGATAGAATGATTGTGTCAACATGGAGGTGTGCACACTGAACTGTTAGAATGACTGTGTCCACATGGAGGTGTGCACACTGAACTGTTAGAATGAGTGTGCCCACATGGATGTGTGCACACTTAACTGTTAGAATGAGTGTTTCCACATGGAGGTGTGCACACTGAACTGTTAGAATGAGTGTGTCCACATGGAGGTGTGCACACTGAAATATTAGAATGAGTGTGCCCACATGGAGGTGTGCACACGGAACTGTTAGAATATGTGCACATGGAGGTGTGCACACTGTATTGTTAGAATGAGGGCGTCCACATGGAGGTGTGCACACTGAACTGTTAGAATGAGTGTGTCCACATGGAGGTGTGCACACTGAACTGTTAAAATGAGTGTGTCCACATGGAAGTGTGCACACAGAACTGTTAGAATGAGTGTGCCCACATGGAGGTGTGCCCAATGAAATATTAGAATGAGTGTATCCCTGTGGAGGTGTGCAAACTGAACTGTTAGAATGAGTGTGCCCACATGGAGGTGTGCACACTTAACTGTTAGAATGAGTGTGTCCACATGGAGGTGTGCACAATGGAATGTTAGAATGAGTGTGTCCCTGTGGAGGTGTGCACACTGAACTGTTAGAATGAGTGTGCCCACATGGAGGTGTGCACAATGAACTGTTAGAATGAGTGTGTCCACCTGGAGGTGTTCACACTGAACTCTTAGAATGAGTGTGTCCACATGGAGGTGTGCACACTGAAATGTTGGAGTGAGTGTGTCCACATGTAGGTGTGCACACCGATGTGTTAGAATTTGTCCACATGGAGGTGTGCACACTGAACTGTTAGAATGAGTGTGTCCTCATGGAGGTGTGCACACTGAACTGTTAGAATGAGTGTGCCAACATGGAGGTGTGCACACTGAACTGTTAGAATGAGTGTGTCCCTGTGGAGGTGTGCACACTGAACTGTTAGAATGATTGTGTCCTCATGGAGGTGTGCACACTGAACTGTTGGAATGAGTGTGTCCACATGGAGGTGTGCACACTGAACTCTTAGAATGAGTGTGTCCACATGGAGGTGTGCACACTGAACTCTTAGAATGAGTGTGTCCACATGCAGTTGTGCACACTGAACTGTTAGAATGAGTGTGTCCTTGTGGAGGTGTGCACACTAAACTGTTAGAATGATTATGTCCACATGGAGGTGTGCACACTGAACTGTTAGAATGAGTGTGTCCCTGTGGAGGTGTGCACACTGAAATGTTAGAGTGAGTGTGTCCACATGGAGGTGTGCACACCGATGTCTTAGAATTTGTCCACATGGAGGTGTGCATACTGAACTGTTAGAATGAGTGTGCCCACATGGAGGTGTGCACACTGAACTGTTAGAATGAGTGTGCCCACATGGAGTTGTGCACACTGAACTGTTAGAATTGGTGTATCCCTGTGGAGGTGTGCACACTGAACTGTTAGAATGAGTGTGTCCACATGGAGGTGTGCACACTGAACTGTTAAAATGACTGTGTCTACATGGAGGTGTGCACACTGAACTGTTAGAATGAGTGTGTCCACATGGAGGTGTGCACACTGAACTGTTAGAATGAGTGTGTCCACATGGAGGTGTGCACACTGAACTGTTAGAATGAGTGTGTCCACATGGAGTTGTGCACACTTAACTGTTAGAATGACTGTGTCCACATGGAGGTGTACACACTGAACTGTTAGAATGAGTGTGCCCACATGGAGTTTTGCACACAGAACTGATAGAATGATTGTGTCAACATGGAGGTGTGCACACTGAACTGTTAGAATGACTGTGTCCACATGGAGGTGTGCACACTGAACTGTTAGAATGAGTGTGCCCACATGGATGTGTGCACACTTAACTGTTAGAATGAGTGTTTCCACATGGAGGTGTGCACACTGAACTGTTAGAATGAGTGTGTCCACATGGAGGTGTGCACACTGAAATTTTAGAATGAGTGTGCCCACATGGAGGTGTGCACACTGAACTGTTAGAATATGTGCACATGGAGGTGTGCACACTGTATTGTTAGAATGAGGGCGTCCACATGGAGGTGTGCACACTGAACTGTTAGAATGAGTGTGTCCACATGGAGGTGTGCACACTGAACTGTTAAAATGAGTGTGTCCACATGGAAGTGTGCACACATAACTGTTAGAATGAGTGTGCCCACATGGAGGTGTGCCCAATGAAATATTAGAATGAGTGTATCCCTGTGGAGGTGTGCTAACTGAACTGTTAGAATGAGTGTGCCCAAATGGAGGTGTGCACACTGAACTGTTAGAATGAGTGTGTCCACATGGAGGTGTGCACAATGGAATGTTAGAATGAGTGTGTCCCTGTGGAGGTGTGCACACTGAAATGTTAGAATGAGTGTGCCCACATGGAGGTGTGCACAATGAACTGTTAGAATGAGTGTGTCCACCTGGAGGTGTTCACACTGAACTCTTAGAATGAGTGTGTCCACATGGAGGTGTGCACACTGAACTCTTACAATGAGTGTGTTCACATGGAGGTGTGCATAATGAACCTTTAGAATGAGTGTGCCCACATGGAGGTGTGCACACTGAACTGTTAGAATGAGTGTGTCCACATGGAGGTGTGTACACTGAAATGTTAGAATGAGTGTGTCCTCATGGAGGTGTGCACTCTGAACTGATAGAATGATTGTGTCCACATGCAGTTGTGCACACTGAACTGTTAGAATGAGTGTGTCACTGTGGAGGTGTGCACACTGAACTGTTAGAATGATTATGTCCACATGGAGGTGTGCACACTGAACTGTTAGAATTACTGTGTCCTTGTGGAGGTGTGCACACTGAAATGTTAGAGTGAGTGTGTCCACATGGAGGTGTGCACACCGATGTGTTAGAATTTGTCCACATGGAGTGTGCACACTGAACTGTTAGAATGAGTGTGCCCACATGGAGGTGTGCACACTGAACTGTTAGAATGAGTGTGCCCACATGGAGTTGTGCACACTGAACTGTTAGAATGGGTGTATCCCTGTGGAGGTGTGCACACTGAACTGTTAGAATGAGTGTTTCCACATGGAGGTGTGCACACTGAACTGTTAGAATGAGTGTGTCCACATGGAGGTGTGCACACTGAAATTTTAGAATGAGTGTGCCCACATGGAGGTGTGCACACTGAACTGTTAGAATATGTGCACATGGAGGTGTGCACAATGTATTGTTAGAATGAGGGTGTCCACATGGAGGTGTGCACACTGAACTGTTAGAATGAGTGTGTCCACATGGAGGTGTGCACACTGAACTGTTAGAATGAGTGTGTCCACATGGAAGTGTGCACAAAGAACTGTTAGAATGAGTGTGCCCACATGGAGGTGTGCACAATGGAATGTTAGAATGAGTGTATCCCTGTGGAGGTGTGCACACTGAACTGTTAGAATGAGTGTGCCCACATGGAGGTGTGCACACTGAACTGTTAGAATGAGTGTGTCCACATGGAGGTGTGCACAATGAAATGTTAGAATGAGTGTGTCCACATGGAGGTGTGCACACTGAACTGTTAGAATGAGTGTGCCCACATGGAGGTGTGCACACTGAACTGTTAGAATGAGTGTGTCCACATGGAGGTGTGCACACTGAACTGTTAGAATGAATGTGTCCACATGGAGGTGTGCACACTGAACTGTTAGAATGAGTGTGCCCAAATGGAGGTGTGCACACTGAACTGTTAGAATGAGTGTGTCCCTGTGGAGGTGTGCACACTGAACTGTTAGAATGAGTGTGCCCACATGGAGGTGTGCACAATGAACTGTTAGAATGAGTGTGTCCACATGGAGGTGTGCACACTGAACTCTTAGAATGAGGGTGTCCACATGGAGGTGTGCACACTGAACTCTTTTAAATGAGTGTGTCCACATGGAGGTGTGCACACTGAACTGTTAGAATGAGTGTATCCCTGTGGAGATGTGCACACTGAACTGTTAGAATGAGTGTGTCCACATGGAGGTGTGCATCCTGAACTGTTAGAATGTGTCCACATGGAGGTGTGCAAACTGAACTCTTAGAATGAGTGTGTCCACATGGAGGTGTGTACACTGAAATGTTAGAATGAGTGTGTCCTCATGGAGGTGTGCCCTCTGAACTGATAGAATGATTGTGTCCACATGCAGTTGTGCACACTGATCTGTTAGAATGAGTGTGTCACTGTGGAGGTGTGCACACTGAACTGCTAGAATGAGTGTGTCCACATGGAGGTGTGCACACTGAACTGTTAGAATGAGTGTGCCCAAATGGAGGTGTGCACACTGAACTGTTAGAATGAGTGTGTCCCTGTGGAGGTGTGCACACTGAACTGTTAGAATGAGTGTGCCCACATGGAGGTGTGCACAATGAACTGTTAGAATGAGTGTGTCCACCTGGAGGTGTGCACACTGAACTCTTAGAATGAGTGTGTCCACATGGAGGTGTGTACACTGAACTCTTAGAATGAGTGTGTCGACATGGAGGTGTGCACACTGAACTGTTAGAATGAGTGTGTCGACATGGAGGTGTGCACACTGAACTGTCAGAATGAGTGTGTCCACATGGAGGTGTGCACACTGAACTGTTAGAATGTGTCCACATGGAGGTGTGCACACTGAACTGTTAGAATGAGTGTGTCCACATGGAGGTTTGTACACTGAAATGTTAGAATGAGTGTGTCCTCATGGAGGTGTGCACTCTGAACTGATAGAATGATTGTGTCCACATGCAGTTGTGCACACTGAACTGTTAGAATGAGTGTGTCACTGTGGAGGTGTGCACACTGAACTGTTAGAATGATTATGTCCACATGGAGGTGTGCACACTGAACTGTTAGAATTACTGTGTCCTTGTGGAGGTGTGCACACTGAAATGTTAGAGTGAGTGTGTCCACATGGAGGTGTGCACACCGATGTGTTAGAATTTGTCCACATGGAGTTGTGCACACTGAACTGTTAGAATGAGTGTGTCCACATGGAGGTGTGCACACTGAACTGTTAGAATGAGTGTGTCCACATGGAGGTGTGCACACTGAACTGTTAGAATGAGTGTGCCCACATGGAGGTGTGCACACTGAACTGTTAGAATGAGTGTGTCCACATGGAGGTGTGCACACTGAACTGTTAGAATGATTATGTCCACATGGAGGTGTGCACACTGAACTGTTAGAATGAGTGTGTCCCTGTGGAGGTGTGCACACTGAACTCTTAGAATGAGTGTGTCCACATGGATGTGTGCACACTGAACTCTTAGAATGATTGTGTCCACATGCAGTTGTGCACACTGAACTGTTAGAATGAGTGTGTCCCTGTGGAGGTGTGCACACTAAACTGTTAGAATGAGTGTGTCCCTGTGGAGGTGTGCACACTGAAATGTTAGAGTGAGTGTGTCCACATGGAGGTGTGCACACCGATGTGTTAGAATTTGTCCACATGGAGGTGTGTACACTGAACTGTTAGAATGAGTGTGCCCACATGGAGGTGTGCACACTGAACTGTTAGAATGAGTGTGCCCACATGGAGTTGTGCACACTGAAAGGTTAGAATGGGTGTATCCCTGTGGATGTGTGCACACTGAACTGTTAGAATTAGTGTGTCCACATGGAGGTGTGCACACTGAACTGTTAGAATGAGTGTGTCCACATGGAATTGTGCACACTGTACTCTTAGAATGAGTGTGTCCACATGGAGGTGTGCACACTGAACTGTTAGAATGAGTGTGTCCACATGGAGTTTTGCACACAGAACTGATAGAATGATTGTGTCAACATGCAGTTGTGCACACTGAACTGTTCGAATGAGTGTGCCCACATGGATGTGTGCACACTTAACTGTTAGAATGAGTGTGTCCACATGGAGGTGTGCACACTGAAATTTTAGAATGAGTGTGCCCTCATGGAGGTGTGCACACTGAACTGTTAGAATATGTGCACATGGAGGTGTGCACACTGTATTGTTAGAATGAGGGCGTCCACATGGAGGTGTGCACACTGAACTATTAGAATGAGTGTGTCCACATGGAGGTGTGCACACTGAACTGTTAAAATGAGTGTGTCCACATGGAAGTGTGCACACAGAACTGTTAGAATGAGTGTGCCCACATGGAGGTGTGCAAAATGAAATATTAGAATGAGTGTATCCGGTGGAGGTGTGCAAACTGAACTGTTAGAATGAGTGTGCCCACATGGAGGTGTGCACACTGAACTGTTAGAATGAGTGTGTACACATGGAGGTGTGCAAAATGAAATGTTAGAATGAGTGTGTCCCTGTGGAGGTGTGCACACTGAACTGTTAGAATGAGTGTGCCCACATGGAGGTGTGCACAATGAACTGTTAGAATGAGTGTGTCCACCTGGAGGTGTTCACACTGAACTCTTAGAATGAGTGTGTCCACATGGAGGTGTGCACACTGAACTCTTACAATGAGTGTGTCCACATGGAGGTGTGCACAATGAAACTTTAGAATGAGTGTGCCCACATGGAGGTGTGCACACTGAACTGTCAGAATGAGTGTGTCCACATGGAGGTGTGCACACTGAACTGTTAGAATGTGTCCACATGGAGGTGTGCACACTGAACTGTTAGAATGAGTGTGTCCACATGGAGGTGTGTACACTGAAATGTTAGAATGAGTGTGTCCTCATGGAGATGTGCACACTGAACTGATAGAATGATTGTGTCCACATGCAGTTGTGCACACTGAACTGTTAGAATGAGTGTGTCACTGTGGAGGTGTGCACACTGAACTGTTAGAATGATTATGTCCACATGGAGGTGTGCACACTGAACTGTTAGAATTACTGTGTCCTTGTGGAGGTGTGCACACTGAAATGTTAGAGTGAGTGTGTCCACATGGAGGTGTGCACACCGATGTGTTAGAATTTGTCCACATGGAGTGTGCACACTGAACTGTTAGAATGAGTGTGCCCACATGAGGGTGTGCACACTGAACTGTTAGAATGAGTGTGCCCACATGGAGTTGTGCACACTGAACTGTTAGAATGGGTGTATCCCTGTGGAGGTGTGCACACTGAACTGTTAGAATGAGTGTTTCCACACGGAGGTGTGCACACTGAACTGTTAGAATGAGTGTGTCCACATGGAGGTGTGCACACTGAAATTTTAGAATGAGTGTGCCCACATGGAGGTGTGCACACTGAACTGTTAGAATAAGTGCACATGGAGGTGTGCACAATGTATTGTTAGAATGAGTGTGTCCACATGGAGGTGTGCACACTGAACTGTTAGAATGAGTGTGTCCACATGGAGGTGTGCACACTGAACTGTTAGAATGAGTGTGTCCACATGGAAGTGTGCACACAGAACTGTTAGAATGAGTGTGCCCACATGGAGGTGTGCACAATGAAATGTTAGAATGAGTGTATCCCTGTGGAGGTGTGCACACTGAACTGTTAGAATGAGTGTGCCCACATGGAGGTGTGCACACTGAACTGTTAGAATGAGTGTGTCCACATGGAGGTGTGCACAATGAAATGTTAGAATGAGTGTGTCCACATGGAGGTGTGCACACTGAACTGTTAGAATGAGTGTGCCCACATGGAGGTGTGCACACTGAACTGTTAGAATGACTGTGTCCACATGGAGGTGTGCACACTGAACTGTTAGAATGAGTGTGTCCACATGGAGGTGTGCACACTGAACTGTTAGAATGAGTGTGCCCAAATGGAGGTGTGCACACTGAACTGTTAGAATGAGTGTGTCCCTGTGAAGGTGTGTACACTGAACTGTTAGAATGAGTGTGCCCACATGGACGTGTGCACAATGAACTGTTAGAATGAGTGTGTCCACATGGAGGTGTGCACACTGAACTCTTAGAATGAGGGTGTCCACATGGAGGTGTGCACACTGAACTCTTTTAAATGAGTGTGTCCACATGGAGGTGTGCACAATGAACTGTTAGAATGAGTGTGCCCAAATGCAGGTGTGCACACTGAACTGTTAGAATGAGTGTGTCCACATGGAGGTGTGCACACTGAACTGTTAGAATGTGTCCACATGGAGGTGTGCAAACTGAACTCTTAGAATGAGTGTGTCCACATGGAGGTGTGTACACTGAAATGTTAGAATGAGTGTGTCCTCATGGAGGTGTGCCCTCTGAACTGATAGAATGATTGTGTCCACATGCAGTTGTGCACACTGAACTGTTAGAATGAGTGTGTCACTGTGGAGGTGTGCACACTGAACTGCTAGAATGAGTGTGTCCACATGGAAGTGTGCACACTGAACTGTTAGAATGAGTGTGCCCAAATTGAGTTGTGCACACTGAACTGTTAGAATGAGTGTGTCCCTGTGGAGGTGTGCACACTGAACTGTTAGAATGAGTGTGCCCACATGGAGGTGTGCACAATGAACTGTTAGAATGAGTGTGTCCACCTGGAGGTGTGCACACTGAACTCTTAGAATGAGTGTGTCCACATGGAGGTGTGCACACTGAACTGTTAGAATGAGTGTGTCGACATGGAGGTGTGCACACTGAACTGTCAGAATGAGTGTGTCCACATGGAGGTGTGCACACTGAACTGTTAGAATGTGTCCACATGGAGGTGTGCACACTGAACTGTTAGAATGAGTGTGTCCACATGGAGGTGTGTACACTGAAATGTTAGAATGAGTGTGTTCTCATGGAGGTGTGCACTCTGAACTGATAGAATGATTGTGTCCACATGCAGTTGTGCACACTGAACTGTTAGAATGAGTGTGTCACTGTGGAGGTGTGCACACTGAACTGTTAGAATGATTATGTCCACATGGAGGTGTGCACACTGAACTGTTA
>NW_026738434.1:0-17000 GCF_949786415.1 Peromyscus eremicus
ACAAGAACAGTAGCTTCTCTTCAGTCCAATACACTGTACTTGCTGGGAACAGACGCTAGTGCTATTTGCACTGTGTATGGCAAATGGAGTGCAATAGTGACTCTTCTTAACAGAAAACAACTCTTGCTCATAGGACCAGAAACTGCATGTGATTCAACTCCATTTCTCACTGTGAAACAAATACTAGCTCGCCTTACAAGAAACATACTCTGCTTTTGAGAAAAGAGCACTCTTCTAATCTACTGTGTTTCCTATAGGGCCAGAACAGTGAGCTTGCTCAGAACAAAAGAACTGTGCTTCCGACACACGGGCCATATCTAGTTCAACTCTGCTTAGGAAACTGACAGGAACAGTAGCTTCTCTTCAGTCCAATACACTGTACTTTCTGGGAACAGACGTGAGTGCTATTTGCACTGTGTAGGGCAATGGGAGTGCAATCGACACTGTTCTTAGCAGAAAACAACTCTGCTAGTTGGACCAGAAACTGCATGTGATTCAACTCCGTTTACTACTGGGAAACAAACACTAGCTCGCCTTACAAGAAACACACTCTGCTTTTGAGAAAAGAGCACTCTTCTACTCTACTGTGATTCCTATAGGGCCAGAACAGTGAGCTTGCTCAGAACAAAGGAACTGTGCTTCCGACACACGGGCCATATTCAGTTCAACTCTACTTAGGAAACTTTCAAGAACAGTAGCTTCTCTTCAGTCCAATACAATGTACTTGCTGGGAACAGACGCTAGTGCTATTTGCACTGTGTATGGCAATGGGAGCGCAATAGTGACTCTTCTTAACACAAAACAACTCTTGCTCGTAGGACCAGAAACTGCATGTGATTCAACTCCATTTCTGACTGGGAAACAGATACTAGCTCACCTTACAAGAAACACACTCTGCTTTTGAGAAAAAAGTACTCTTCTAATCTACTGTGATTCCTATAGGGCCAGAACAGTGAGCTTGCTCAGAACAAAGGAACTGTGCTTCCAACACACGGGCCATATCTAGTTCAACTCTGCTTAGGAAACTGACAAGAACAGTAGCTTCTCTTCAGTCCAATACACTGTACTTGCTGGGAACAGACGCGAGTGCTATTTGCACTGTGTATGGCAAATGGAGCGCAATAGTGACTCTTCTTACCAGAAAACAACTCTTGCTCGTAGGACCAGAAATTGCATGTGATTCAACTCCTTTTACTACTGGGAAACAAACATACCTCGCCTTACAAGAAAATCACTTTGCTTTTGAGAAAAGAGCACTCTTCTAATCTACTGTGTTTCCTATAGGGCCAGAACAGTGAGCTTGCTCAAAAAAAAAGAACTGTGATTCCTACACACACGGGCCATATCTAGTTCAACTCTGCTTAGGAAACTGACAAGAACAGTAGCTTCTCTTCAGTCCAATACACTGTACTTGCTGGGAACAGACGCGAGTGCTATTTGCACTGTGTATGGCAAAGGGAGCTCAATCGTGACTGTTCTTAGCAGAAAACAACTCTTGATAGTAGGACCAAAAACTGCATGTGATTCAACTCAGTTTACGACTGTGAAACAAACACAAGCTCGCCTTACAATAAACACACTCTGCTTTTGAGAAAAGAGCACTCTTCTGCTCTACTGTGATTCCTATAGGGCCAGAACAGTGAGCTTGCACAGAACAAAGGAAATGTGCTTCCAACACACGGGCCATATCTGGTTCAACTCTGCTTAGGAAACTGACAAGAACAGTAGCTTCTCTTCAGTCCAATACACTGTACTTGCTGGGAACAGACGCTAGTGCTATTTGTACTGTGTATGGCAATGTGAGCGCAATAGTGACTCTTCTTACCAGAAAAAAAGTCTTGCTCCTAGGACCAGAAACTGCATGTGATTCAACTCCATTTCTGACTGGGAAACAAATACTAGCTCGCCTTACAAGAAACATACTCTGCTTTTGAGAAAAGAGCACTCTTCTAATCTACTGTGTTTCCTATAGGGCCAGAAGAGTGAGCTTGCTCAGAACAAAAGAACTGTGCTTCCAACACAGGGGGCATATCTAGTTCAACTCTGCTTAGGAAAATGACAAGAACAGTAGCTTCTCTTCAGTCCAATACACTGTACTTGCTGGGAACAGACGCGAGTGCTATTTGCACTGTGTATGGCAATGGGAACGCAATCGTGACTGTTCTTTGCAGAAAACAACTCTTGCTAGAAGGCCCAGAAAGTGCATGTGATTCAACTCCATTTACGACTGGGAAACAAACACTAGCTCGCCTTACAAGAAACACACTCTGCTTTTGAGAAAAGAGCACTCTTCTAGTCTACTGTGATTCCTATAGGGCCAGAACAGTGAGCTTGCTCAGAACAAAGGAACTGTGCTTCCTACACACGGGCCATATCCATTTCAACTCGTCTTAGGAAACTGACAACAACAGTAGCTTCTCTTCAGTCCAATACACTGTACTTGCTGGGAACAGACGCTAGTGCTATTTGCACTGTGTATGGCAAATGGAGCGCAATAGTGACTCTTATTACCAGAAAACAACTCTTGCTCGTAGGTCCAGAAACTGCATGTTATTCAACTCCATTTCTGACTGGAAAACAAATACTAGCTCGCCTTACAAGAAACACACTCTGCTTTTGAGAAAAGAGCACTCTTCTAATCTACTGTGTTTCCTATAGGGCCAGAACAGTGATCTTGCTCATAACAAAGGAACTGTGCTTCCGACACACGGGCCATATCTAGTTCAACTCTGCTTAGGAAACTGACAAGAACAGTAGCTTCTCTTCAGTCCAATACACTGTACTTGCTGGGAACAGACGCGAGTGCTATTTGCACTGTGTATGGCAATGGGAGCGCAATCGTGACTGTTCTTAGCAGAAAACAACTCTTGCTTGTAGGACCAGAAACTGCATGTGATTCAACTCTGTTTACGACTGTGAAACAAACACTAGCTCGCCTTACAAGAAACACACTCTGCTTTTGAAAAAAGAGCACTCTTCTACTCTACTGTGATTCCTATAGGGCCAGAACAGTGAGCTTGCTCAGAACAAAAGAACTGTGCTTCGAACACAGGGGCCATATCTAGTTCAACTCTTCTTAGGAAACTGATGAGAACAGTAGCTTCTCTTCAGTCCAATACACTGTACTTGCTGGGAACAGATGCTAGTGCTATTTGCACTGTGTATGGCAAATGGAGCACAATAGTGACTCTTCTTACCAGAAAACAACTCTTACTCGTAGGACCAGAAACTGCATGTGATTCATCTCCATTTCTGACTAGGAAACAAATACTAGCTCGCCTTACAAGAATCATACTCTGCTTTTGAGAAAAGAGCACTCTTCTAATCTACTGTGTTTCCTATAGGGCCAGAACAGTGACCTTGCTCGGAACAAAAGTACTGTGCTTCCAACAATCGGGCCACAGCTAGTTCAACTCTGCTTAGGAAACTGACAAGAACAGTAGCTTCTCTTCAGTCCAATACACTGTACTTGCTGGGAACAGACGTGAGTGCTATTTGCACTGTGTATCGCAATGGGAGCGCAATCGTGACTGTTCTTAGCAGAAAACAACTCTTGCTAGTAGGACCAGAAACTGCATGTGATTCAACTCCCTTTACGACTGGGAAACAAACACTAGCTCGCCTTACAAGAAACACACTCTGCTTTTGAGAAAAGAGCACTCTTCTAGTCTACTGTGATTCCTATAGGGCCAGAACAGTGAGCTTGCTCAGAACAAAGGAACTGTGCTTCCAACACACGGGCCATATCTAGTTCAACTCTGCTTAGGAAACTGACAAGAACAGTAGCTTCTCTTCAGTCCAATACACTGTACTTGCTGGGAATAGACGCTAGTGCTATTTGCACTGTGTATGGCAAAGGGAGCACAAGAGTGACTATTCTTACCATAAAACAAATCTTGCTCGTAGGAGAAGAAACTGCATGTGATTCAACTCCATTTCTGACTGGGAAACAAATACTAGCTCGCCTTACAAGAAACATACTCTGCTTTGGAGAAAAGAGCACTCTTCTTCTCTTCTGTGTTTCCTATAGGGCCAGAAGAATGCGCTTGCTCAGAACAAAAGAACTGTGCTTCCAACACACGGGCCATATCTAGTTCAACTCTTCTTAGGAAACTGACAAGAACAGTAGCTTCTTTTCACTAAAATATACTGTACTTGCTGGGAACAGACGCGAGTGCTATTTGCACTGTGTATGGCAATGGGAGCGCAATCGTGACTGTTCTTAGCAGAAAACAACTCTTGCTAGTAGGACCAGAAACTGCATGTGATTCAACTCCGTTTACGACTGTGAAACAAACACTAGCTCGCCTTACAAGAAACACACTCTGCTTTTGAGAAAAGAGCACTCTTCTACTCAACTGTGATTCCTATACGGCCAGTACAGTGAGCTTGCTCACAACAAAGGAACTGTGCTTCCGACACATGGGCCTTATCCAGTTCAACTCTGCTTAGGAAACTGACAAGAACAGTAGCTTCTCTTCAGTCCAATACACTGTACTTGCTGGGAACAGTCGCTAGTGCTATTTGCACTGTGTATGGCAAATGGAGCGCAATAGTGACTCTTCTTACCAGAAAACAACTCTTGCTCATAGGACCAGAAACTGCATGTGATTCAACTCCATTTCTGACTGGGAAACAAATACTAGCTTGCCTTACAAGAAACACACTCTGCTTTGGAGAAAAGAGCACACTTCTACTGTTCTGTGTTTCCTATAGTGCCAGAAGAGTGAGCTTGCTCAGAACAAAAGAACTGTGCTTCCAATAATCGGGCCATATCTAGTTCAACTCTTCTTAGGAAACTGACAAGAACAGTAGCTTCTCTGCAGTCCAATACACTGTACTGGCTGGGAACAGACGCGAGTGCTATTTGCACTGTGTATGGCAAAGGGAGCACAATCGTGACTGTTCTTAGCAGAAAATAACTCTTGCTAGTAGAACCAGAAACTGCATGTGATTCAACTCCGTTTACGACTGTGAAACAAACACTAGCTCGCCTTACAAGAAACACACTCTGCTTTTGAGAAAAGAGCACTCTTCTAGTCTACTGTGATTCCTATCGGGCCAGAAGAGTGAGCTTGCTCAGAACAAAGGAACTGTGCTTCCGACACACGGGTCATATCTAGTTCAACTCTGCTTAGGAAACTGACAAGAACAGTAGCTTCTCTTCAGTCCAATACACTGTACTTGCTGGGAACAGACGCGAGTGCTATTTGCACTGTGTATGGCAAATGGAGCGCAATAGTGACTCTTCTTACCAGAAAACAACTCTTGCTCTTAGAACCAGAAACTGCATGTGATTCAACTCCATTTCTGATGGGGAAACAAATACTAGGTCGCCTTACAAGAAACACACTCTGCTTTTGAGAAAAGAGCACTCTTCTACTCTACTGTGATTCCTATAGGGCCAGAAGATTGAGCTTGCTCAGAACAAAAGAACTGTGCTTCCGACACAGGGGGCATATCTAGTTCAACTCTGCTTAGGAAACTTACAAGAACAGTAGCTTCTCTTCAGTCCAATACACTGTACTTGCTGGGAACAGACGTGAGTGCTATTTGCACTGTGTATGGCAATGGGAGCACAATCGTGACTGTTCTTAGCAGAAAACAACTCCTGCTCCTGGACCAAAAAGTGCATGTGATTCAACTCCGTATACAACTGGGAAACAAACACTAGCTCGATTGCAAAAAACTCACTCTGCTTTTGAGAAAAGAGCACTCTTCTAATCTACTGTGTTTCCTATAGGGCCAGAACAGTGAGCTTGCTCAAAACAAAAGAACTGTGCTTCCAACACAGAGGGCATAACTAGTTCAACTCTGCTTAGGAAACTGACAAGAACAGTAGCTTCTCTTCAGTCCAATACACTGTACTTGCTGGGAACAGACGAGAGTGCTATTTGCACTGTGTATGGCAAAGGGAGCTCAATCGTGACTGTTCTTAGCAGAAAACAACTCTTGATAGTAGGACCAGAAACTGCATGTGATTCAACTCAGTTTACGACTGTGAAACAAACACTAGCTCGCCTTACAAGAAACACACTCTGCTTTTGTGAAAAGAGCACTCTTCTGCTCTACTGTGATTCCTATAGGGCCAGAAAAGTGAGCTTGCTCAGAACAAAGGAACTGTGCTTCTGACGCACGGGCCATATCTAGTTCAACTCTTTTTAGGAAAATGACAAGAACAGTAGCTTCTCTTCAGTCCAATGCACTGTACTTGCTGGGAACAGACACGAGTGCTATTTGCACTGTGTATGGCAAATGGAGCGCAATAGTGACTCTTCTTACCACAAAACAACTCTTGCTCGTAGGACCAGAAACTGCTAGTGATTCAACTCCATTTCTGACTGGGAAACATATACTAGCTCACCTTACAAGAAACACACTCTGCTTTTGAGAAAAGAGCACTCTTCTACTCTACTATGATTCCTATAAAGCCAGAACAGTGAGCTTGCTCAGAACAAAGGAACTGTGCTTCCAACACACGGGCCATATCTAGTTCAACTTTGCTTAGGAAACTGACAAGAACAGTAGCTTCTCTTCAGTCCAATACACTGTACTTGCTGGGAACAAACGGTAGTACTATTTGTACTGTGTATGGCAAAGGGAGCGCAATAGTGAATCTTCTTACCAGAAAACAACTCTTGCTTGAAGGAGCAGAAACTGCATGTGATTCAACTCCATTTCTGACTGGGAAACAAATACTAGCTCGCCTTACAAGAAACATACTCTGCTTTTGAGAAAAGAGCACTTTTCTAATCTACTGTGTTTTCTATAGGGCCAGAATAGTGAGCTTGCTCAGAACAAAAGAACTGTGCTTCAGACACACAGGTCATATCTAGTTCAACTCTGCTTAGGAAACTGACAAGAAGAGTAGCTTCTCTTCAGTCCAATACACTGTACTTGCTGGGAACAGACGCTAGTGCTATTTGCACTGTGTATGGCAAATGGAGCACAATAGTTAATCTTCTTACCAGAAAACAACTCTCGTTTGTAGGACCAGAAACTGCATGTGATTCAACTCCGTTTACTACTGGGAAACAAACACTAGCTCGCCTTACAAGAAACACACTCTGCTTTTGAGAAAAGAGCACTCTTCTACTCTACTGTGATTCCTATAGGCCCAGAACAGTGAGCTTGCTCTGAACAAAGGAACTGTTCTTCCAACACACGGGCCATATCTAGTTCAACTCTGCTTAGGAAACTGACAAGAACAGTAGCTTCTCTTCAGTCCAATACACTGTACTTGCTGGGAACAGACGCTAGTGCTTCTTGGACTGTGTATGGAAAATGGAGCACAATAGTGACTCTTCTTACCAGAAAACAACTCTTGATTTAGGAGCAGAAACTGCATGTGATTCAACTCCATTTCTCCCTGGGAAACAAATACTAGCTTGCCTTACAAGAAACACACTCTGCTTTTGAGAAAAGAGCACTCTTCTACTCTACTGTGATTCCTATAGGGCCAGAACAGTGAGCTTGCTCAGAACAATGGAACTGTGCATCCGACACACGGGCCATACTTAGTTCAACTCTGCTTAGGAAACTGACAAGAACAGTAGCTTCTCTTCAGTCCAATACACTGTACTTGCTGGGAACAGGCGCTAGTGCTATTTGCACTGTGTATGGCAAATGGAGCTCAATAGTGACTCTTCTTACCAGAAAACAACTCTTGATAGTAGAATCAGAAACTGCATGTGATTCACCTCCATTTATGACTGGGAAACAAACACTAGCTCGCCTTGCAAGAAACTCTCTCTGCTTTTGAGAAAAGAGCACTCTTCTAGTCTACTGTGATTCCTATAGGGCCAGAACAGTGAGCTTGCTCAGCACAAAGGAACTGTGCTTCCGACACATGGGCCATATCTAGTTCAACTCTGCTTAGGAAACTGACAAGAACAGTAGCTTCTCTTCAGTCCAATACACTGTACTTGCTGGGAACAGACGCTAGTGCTATTTGCACTGTGTATGGCAAATGGAGTGCAATAGTGACTCTTCTTAACAGAAAACAACTCTTGCTCATAGGACCAGAAACTGCATGTGATTCAACTCCATTTCTCACTGTGAAACAAATACTAGCTCGCCTTACAAGAAACATACTCTGCTTTGGAGAAAAGAGCACTCTTCTAATCTACTGTGTTTCCTATAGGGCCAGAACAGTGAGCTTGCTCAGAACAAAAGAACTGTGCTTCCGACACACGGGCCATATCTAGTTCAACTCTGCTTAGGAAACTGACAGGAACAGTAGCTTCTCTTCAGTCCAATACACTGTACTTTCTGGGAACAGACGTGAGTGCTATTTGCACTGTGTAGGGCAATGGGAGTGCAATCGACACTGTTCTTAGCAGAAAACAACTCTGCTAGTTGGACCAGAAACTGCATGTGATTCAACTCCGTTTACTACTGGGAAACAAACACTAGCTCGCCTTACAAGAAACACACTCTGCTTTTGAGAAAAGAGCACTCTTCTACTCTACTGTGATTCCTATAGGGCCAGAACAGTGAGCTTGCTCAGAACAAAGGAACTGTGCTTCCGACACACGGGCCATATTCAGTTCAACTCTACTTAGGAAACTTTCAAGAACAGTAGCTTCTCTTCAGTCCAATACACTGTACTTGCTGGGAACAGACGCTAGTGGTATTTGCACTGTGTATGGCAATGGGAGCGCAATAGTGACTCTTCTTAACACAAAACAACTCTTGCTCGTAGGACCAGAAACTGCATGTGATTCAACTCCATTTCTGACTGGGAAACAGATACTAGCTCACCTTACAAGAAACACACTCTGCTTTTGAGAAAAAAGTACTCTTCTAATCTACTGTGATTCCTATAGGGCCAGAACAGTGAGCTTGCTCAGAACAAAGGAACTGTGCTTCCAACACACGGGCCATATCTAGTTCAACTCTGCTTAGGAAACTGACAAGAACAGTAGCTTCTCTTCAGTCCAATACACTGTACTTGCTGGGAACAGACGCGAGTGCTATTTGCACTGTGTATGGCAAATGGAGCGCAATAGTGACTCTTCTTACCAGAAAACAACTCTTGCTCGTAGGACCAGAAATTGCATGTGATTCAACTCCTTTTACTACTGGGAAACAAACACTACCTCGCCTTACAAGAAAATCACTTTGCTTTTGAGAAAAGAGCACTCTTCTAATCTACTGTGTTTCCTATAGGGCCAGAACATTGAGCTTGCTCAGAACAAAAGAATTGTGCCTCCGACACAGGGGCCATATCTAGTTCAACTCTGCTTAGGAAACTGACAAGAACAGTAGCTTCTCTTCAGTCCAATACACTGTACTTGCAGGGAACAGATGCGAGTGCTATTTGCACTGTGTATGGCAATGGGAGCGCAGTAGTGACTCTTCTTAACAGAAAACAACTCTTGCTCGTAGGACAAGAAACTGCATGTGATTCAACTCCATATAGGACTGGGAAACAAACACTAGCTCGCCTTACAAGAAACACACTCTGTTTTAGAGAAAAGAGAACTCTTCTACTCTCCTGTGTTTCCTATAGGGCCAGAACAGTGAGCTTGCTCAGAACAAAAGCACTGTGCTTCCCACACACGGGCCATATCTAGTTCAACTCTGCTTAGGAAACTGACAAGAACAGTAAGTTCTCTTCAGTCCAATACACTCTACTTGCTGGGAACAGACGAGAGTGCTATTTGCACTGTGTAAGGCGAATGGAGCACAAAAGTGACTCTTTTTTTACCACAAAACAGCTCTTGCTCATAGGACCAGAAACTGCATGTGATTCAAATACTTTTCTGATTGGGAAACAAACACTAGCTCGCCTTACAAGAAACACACTCTGCTTTTGTGTAAAGAGCACTCTTCTACTCTCCTGTATTTCCTATAGGGCCAGAAGAGTGAGCTTGCTCAGAAGAAAAGAACTGTGCTTCCCAGGTACGGGCCATATCTAGTTCAACTCTGCTTAGGAAACTGACAAGAACAGTAGCTTCTCTTCAGTCCAATACACTGTACTTGCTGGGAACATACGCTAGTGCTATTTGCACTGTGTATTGCAAATGGAGCACAGAAGTGACTCTTTTTACCACAAAACAACTCTTGCTCATAGGACCAGAAACTGCATGTGATTCAACTACGTTTACGACTGGGAAACAAACACTAAATCGCCTTACAAGAAACACACGCTGCTTTTGAGAAAAGCGCACTCTTCTAATCTACTGTGTTTCCAACAGGGCCAGAACAGTGAGCTTGCTCAGAACAACAGAACTGTGCTTCTGACATACAGGCCATATCTAGTTGAACTCCACTTAGGGAACTGACGAGAACAGTAGCTTCTCTTAAGTCCAATACACTGTACTTGCTGGGAACATACGCGAGTGCTATTTGCACTGTGTATGGCAATGGGAGCACAATAGTGACTCTTCTTACCAGAAAACAACTCTTGCTCGTAGGACCAGAAACTGCATGTGATTCAACTCCATTTCTGACTGAGAAACAAATACTAGCTCGCCTTACAAGAAACACACTCTGCTTTTGAGAAAAGAGCACTCTTCTAATCTACAGTGTTTCCTGTAGGGCCAGAAGAGTGAGCTTGCTCAGAACAAAAGAACTGTGCTTCCGACACACGGGCCATATCTAGTTCTACTCTGCTTAGGAAACTGACAAGAACAGTAGCTTCTCTTCAGTACAATACACTGTACTTGCTGGGAACAGACGTAAGTGCTATTTGAACTGTGTATGGCAAATGGAGCATAATAGTGACTCTTCTTACCAGACAACAACTCTTGCTCGTAGGAGCAGAAACTGCATGTGATTCAACTCCATTTCTGACTGGGAAACAAATACTAGCTCGCCTTACAGGAAACATACTCTGCTTTGGAGAAAAGAGCACTCTTCTACTCTTCTGTGTTTCCTATAGGGCCAGAAGAGTGAGCTTGCTCAGAACAAAAGAACTGTGCTTCCGAAACACGGGCCATATCTAGTTCAACTCTTCTTAGGAAACTGACAAGAAGAGTAGCTTCTCTTCAGTCCAATACACTGCACTTGCTGGGAACAGACGCCAGTGCTATTTGCACTGTGTATGGCAAATGGAGTGCAATAGTGACTCTTCTTACCAGAAAACAACTCTTGCTAGTGGGAACAGAAACTGCATGTGATTCAACTCCATTTCTGACTGGGAAACAAATACTAGCTCCCCTTACAAGAAACACACTCTGCTTTTGAGAAAAGAGCACTCTTCTACTCTACTATGATTCCTATAGGGCCAGAACAGTGAGCTTGCACAGAACAAAGGAAATGTGCTTCCAACACACGGGCCATATCTGGTTCAACTCTGCTTAGGAAACTGACAAGAACAGTAGCTTCTCTTCAGTCCAATACACTGTACTTGCTGGGAACAGACGCTAGTGCTTTTTGTACTGTGTATGGCAATGTGAGCGCAATAGTGACTCTTCTTACCAGAAAAAAAGTCTTGATCCTAGGACCAGAAACTGCATGTGATTCAACTCCATTTCTGACTGGGAAACAAATACTAGCTCGCCTTACAAGAAACATACTCTGCTTTTGAGAAAAGAGCACTCTTCTAATCTACTGTGTTTCCTATAGGGCCAGAACAGTGAGCTTGCTCAAAACAAAAGAACTGTGCTTCCAACACAGGGGGCATATCTAGTTCAACTCTGCTTAGGAAAATGACAAGAACAGTAGCTTCTCTTCAGTCCAATACACTGTACTTGCTGGGAACAGACGCGAGTGCTATTTGCACTGTGTATGGCAATGGGAACGCAATCGTGACTGTTCTTAGCAGAAAACAACTCTTGCTAGTAGGCCCAGAAACTGCATGTGATTCAACTCCATTTACGAATGGGAAACAAACACTAGCTCGCCTTACAAGAAACACACTCTGCTTTTGAGAAAAGAGCACTCTTCTAGTCTACTGTGATTCCTATAGGGCCAGAACAGTGAGCTTGCTCAGAACAAAGGAACTGTGCTTCCTACACACGGGCCATATCCAGTTCAACTCGTCTTAGGAAACTGACAACAACAGTAGCTTCTCTTCAGTCCAATACACTGTACTTGCTGGGAACAGACGCTAGTGCTATTTGCACTGTGTATGGCAAATGGAGCGCAATAGTGACTCTTATTACCAGAAAACAACTCTTGCTCGTAGGTCCAGAAACTGCATCTTATTCAACTCCATTTCTGACTGGAAAACAAATACTAGCTCGCCTTACAAGAAACACACTCTGCTTTTGAGAAAAGAGCACTCTTCTAATCTACTGTGTTTCCTATAGGGCCAGAACAGTGATCTTGCTCATAACAAAGGAACTGTGCTTCCGACACACGGGCCATATCTAGTTCAACTCTGCTTAGGAAACTGACAAGAACAGTAGCTTCTCTTCAGTCCAATACACTGTACTTGCTGGGAACAGACGCGAGTGCTATTTGCACTGTGTATGGCAATGGGAGCGCAATCGTGACTGTTCTTAGCAGAAAACAACTCTTGCCTGTAGGACCAGAAACTGCATGTGATTCAACTCTGTTTACGACTGTGAAACAAACACTAGCTCGCCTTACAAGAAACACACTCTGCTTTTGAAAAAAGAGCACTCTTCTACTCTACTGTGATTCCTATAGGGCCAGAACAGTGAGCTTGCTCAGAACAAAAGAACTGTGCTTCGAACACAGGGGCCATATCTAGTTCAACTCTTCTTAGGAAACTGATGAGAACAGTAGCTTCTCTTCAGTCCAATACACTGTACTTGCTGGGAACAGATGCTAGTGCTATTTGCACTGTGTATGGCAAATGGAGCACAATAGTGACTCTTCTTACCAGAAAACAACTCTTACTCGTAGGACCAGAAACTGCATGTGATTCATCTCCATTTCTGACTAGGAAACAAATACTAGCTCGCCTTACAAGAATCATACTCTGCTTTTGAGAAAAGAGCACTCTTCAAATCTACTGTGTTTCCTATAGGGCCAGAACAGTGACCTTGCTCGGAACAAAAGTACTGTGCTTCCAACAATCGGGCCACAGCTAGTTCAACTCTGCTTAGGAAACTGACAAGAACAGTAGCTTCTCTTCAGTCCAATACACTGTACTTGCTGGGAACAGACGTGAGTGCTATTTGCACTGTGTATCGCAATGGGAGCGCAATCGTGACTGTTCTTAGCAGAAAACAACTCTTGCTAGTAGGACCAGAAACTGCATGTGATTCAACTCCCTTTACGACTGGGAAACAAACACTAGCTCGCCTTACAAGAAACACACTCTGCTTTTGAGAAAAGAGCACTCTTCTAGTCTACTGTGATTCCTATAGGGCCAGAACAGTGAGCTTGCTCAGAACAAAGGAACTGTGCTTCCAACACACGGGCCATATCTAGTTCAACTCTGCTTAGGAAACTGACAAGAACAGTAGCTTCTCTTCAGTCCAATACACTGTACTTGCTGGGAATAGACGCTAGTGCTATTTGCACTGTGTATGGCAAAGGGAGCACAATAGTGACTATTCTTACCATAAAACAAATCTTGCTCGTAGGAGAAGAAACTGCATGTGATTCAACTCCATTTCTGACTGGGAAACAAATACTAGCTCGCCTTACAAGAAACATACTCTGCTTTGGAGAAAAGAGCACTCTTCTTCTCTTCTGTGTTTCCTATAGGGCCAGAAGAATGCGCTTGCTCAGAACAAAAGAACTGTGCTTCCAACACACGGGCCATATCTAGTTCAACTCTTCTTAGGAAACTGACAAGAACAGTAGCTTCTTTTCACTAAAATATACTGTACTTGCTGGGAACAGACGCGAGTGCTATTTGCACTGTGTATGGCAATGGGAGCGCAATCGTGACTGTTCTTAGCAGAAAACAACTCTTGCTAGTAGGACCAGAAACTGCATGTGATTCAACTCCGTTTACGACTGTGAAACAAACACTAGCTCGCCTTACAAGAAACACACTCTGCTTTTGAGAAAAGAGCACTCTTCTACTCAACTGTGATTCCTATACGGCCAGAACAGTGAGCTTGCTCACAACAAAGGAACTGTGCTTCCGACACATGGGCCTTATCCAGTTCAACTCTGCTTAGGAAACTGACAAGAACAGTAGCTTCTCTTCAGTCCAATACACTGTACTTGCTGGGAACAGTCGCTAGTGCTATTTGCACTGTGTATGGCAAATGGAGCGCAATAGTGACTCTTCTTACCAGAAAACAACTCTTGCTCATAGGACCAGAAACTGCATGTGATTCAACTCCATTTCTGACTGGGAAACAAATACTAGCTTGCCTTACAAGAAACACACTCTGCTTTGGAGAAAAGAGCACTCTTCTACTGTTCTGTGTTTCCTATAGTGCCAGAAGAGTGAGCTTGCTCAGAACAAAAGAACTGTGCTTCCAACAATCGGGCCATATCTAGATCAACTCTTCTTAGGAAACTGACAAGAACAGTAGCTTCTCTGCAGTCCAATACACTGTACTGGCTGGGAACAGACGCTAGTGCTATTTGCACTGTGTATGGCAAAGGGAGCGCAATCGTGACTGTTCTTAGCAGAAAATAACTCTTGCTAGTAGAACCAGAAACTGCATGTGATTCAACTCTGTTTACGACTGTGAAACAAACACTAGCTCGCCTTACAAGAAACACACTCTGCTTTTGAAAAAAGAGCACTCTTCTACTCTACTGTGATTCCTATAGGGCCAGAACAGTGAGCTTGCTCAGAACAAAAGAACTGTGCTTCGAACACAGGGGCCATATCTAGTTCAACTCTTCTTAGGAAACTGATGAGAACAGTAGCTTCTCTTCAGTCCAATACACTGTACTTGCTGGGAACAGATGCTAGTGCTATTTGCACTGTGTATGGCAAATGGAGCACAATAGTGACTCTTCTTACCAGAAAACAACTCTTACTCGTAGGACCAGAAACTGCATGTGATTCATCTCCATTTCTGACTAGGAAACAAATACTAGCTCGCCTTACAAGAATCATACTCTGCTTTTGAGAAAAGAGCACTCTTCAAATCTACTGTGTTTCCTATAGGGCCAGAACAGTGACCTTGCTCGGAACAAAAGTACTGTGCTTCCAACAATCGGGCCACAGCTAGTTCAACTCTGCTTAGGAAACTGACAAGAACAGTAGCTTCTCTTCAGTCCAATACACTGTACTTGCTGGGAACAGACGTGAGTGCTATTTGCACTGTGTATCGCAATGGGAGCGCAATCGTGACTGTTCTTAGCAGAAAACAACTCTTGCTAGTAGGACCAGAAACTGCATGTGATTCAACTCCCTTTACGACTGGGAAACAAACACTAGCTCGCCTTACAAGAAACACACTCTGCTTTTGAGAAAAGAGCACTCTTCTAGTCTACTGTGATTCCTATAGGGCCAGAACAGTGAGCTTGCTCAGAACAAAGGAACTGTGCTTCCAACACACGGGCCATATCTAGTTCAACTCTGCTTAGGAAACTGACAAGAACAGTAGCTTCTCTTCAGTCCAATACACTGTACTTGCTGGGAATAGACGCTAGTGCTATTTGCACTGTGTATGGCAAAGGGAGCACAATAGTGACTATTCTTACCATAAAACAAATCTTGCTCGTAGGAGAAGAAACTGCATGTGATTCAACTCCATTTCTGACTGGGAAACAAATACTAGCTCGCCTTACAAGAAACATACTCTGCTTTGGAGAAAAGAGCACTCTTCTTCTCTTCTGTGTTTCCTATAGGGCCAGAAGAATGCGCTTGCTCAGAACAAAAGAACTGTGCTTCCAACACACGGGCCATATCTAGTTCAACTCTTCTTAGGAAACTGACAAGAACAGTAGCTTCTTTTCACTAAAATATACTGTACTTGCTGGGAACAGACGCGAGTGCTATTTGCACTGTGTATGGCAATGGGAGCGCAATCGTGACTGTTCTTAGCAGAAAACAACTCTTGCTAGTAGGACCAGAAACTGCATGTGATTCAACTCCGTTTACGACTGTGAAACAAACACTAGCTCGCCTTACAAGAAACACACTCTGCTTTTGAGAAAAGAGCACTCTTCTACTCAACTGTGATTCCTATACGGCCAGAACAGTGAGCTTGCTCACAACAAAGGAACTGTGCTTCCGACACATGGGCCTTATCCAGTTCAACTCTGCTTAGGAAACTGACAAGAACAGTAGCTTCTCTTCAGTCCAATACACTGTACTTGCTGGGAACAGTCGCTAGTGCTATTTGCACTGTGTATGGCAAATGGAGCGCAATAGTGACTCTTCTTACCAGAAAACAACTCTTGCTCATAGGACCAGAAACTGCATGTGATTCAACTCCATTTCTGACTGGGAAACAAATACTAGCTTGCCTTACAAGAAACACACTCTGCTTTGGAGAAAAGAGCACTCTTCTACTGTTCTGTGTTTCCTATAGTGCCAGAAGAGTGAGCTTGCTCAGAACAAAAGAACTGTGCTTCCAACAATCGGGCCATATCTAGATCAACTCTTCTTAGGAAACTGACAAGAACAGTAGCTTCTCTGCAGTCCAATACACTGTACTGGCTGGGAACAGACGCTAGTGCTATTTGCACTGTGTATGGCAAAGGGAGCGCAATCGTGACTGTTCTTAGCAGAAAATAACTCTTGCTAGTAGAACCAGAAACTGCATGTGATTCAACTCTGTTTACGACTGTGAAACAAACACTAGCTCGCCTTACAAGAAACACACTCTGCTTTTGAGAAAAGAGCACTCTTCTAGTCTACTGTGATTCCTATGGGCCAGAAGAGTGAGCTTGCTCAGAACAAAGGAACTGTGCTTCCGACACACGGGTCATATCTAGTTCAACTCTGCTTAGGAAACTGACAAGAACAGTAGCTTCTCTTCAGTCCAATACACTGTACTTGCTGGGAACAGACGCGAGTGCTATTTGCACTGTGTATGGCAAATGGAGCACAATAGTGACTCTTCTTACCAGAAAACAAGTCTTGCTCCTAGGACCAGAAACTGCATGTGATTCAACTCCATTTCTGACTGGGAAACAAATACTAGCTCGCCTTA
>NW_026738435.1:0-17000 GCF_949786415.1 Peromyscus eremicus
AGAGTAGAACTAGATATGGTCCGTGTGTGTAGGAAGCACAGTTCTTTTGTTCTGAGCAAGCTAACTGTTCGGTATCCCATAGGAAACACAGTAGAGTAGAAGAGTGCTCTTTTCTCAAAAGCAGAGTGTGTTTCTTGTAAGGCTAGCTAGCGTTTTTTTCCCAGTCCTAAGTGGAGTTGAATCATATGCAGTTTCTGGTCCTAAGAGCAAGAGATGTTTTCTGGTAAGAAGAGTCACTACTGTGCTCCCATTGCTGTACACAGTTTAAATAGCACTCGCGCCTCTTCCCAGCAAGTACAGTGTATTGGACTGAAGAGGAGCTACTGTTCTCGTCAGTTTCCTAAGCAGAGTTGAACTAGATATGGCCCGTGTGTGTAGGAAGCACAGTACTTTTGTTCTGAGCAAGCTCACTGTTCTGGCCCTATAGTAAATACAGTAGAGTAGAAAAGTGCTCTTTTCTCAAAAGCAGAGGGTGTTTTTTGAAAGGTGAGCTAGCGTTTGTTTCCCACTCCTAAATGGAGTTGAAATACACATGCAGTTTCTTGTCCTACGAGCAAGAGTTGTTTTCTGATAAGAAGAGTCACTATTGCCCTCCCTTTGCCATACACAGTGCAAATAGCACTCGCGTCTGTTCCCAGCAAGTAGAGTGTATTGGACTGAAGAAAGGATACTGTTCTTGTCAGTTTCCTAAGCAGAGTTGAACTAGATATGGCCCGTGTGTGTAGAAAGCACAGTTCTTTTGTTCTGAGCAAGTTCACTGTTCGGACACCATAGGAAACACAGTAGAGTAGAATAGTTCTCTTTCCTCAAAAGCAGATTTTGTTTCTTGTAAGGCGAGGTAGCGTTTGTTTCCCTGTCCTAAATGGACTTGAATCACATGCAGTTTTTGGTCTTACACACAAGAGTTGCTTTCAAGTAAGGAAAGACACTATTGCGCTCCCATTGCCAACACAGTGCAAATAGCACTCGCATCTGTTCCCAGCAAGTACAGTGTATTGGACTGAAGAGGAGCTACTTCTCTTGTCAGTTTCCTAAGCAGAGTTGAACTAGATATGGCCTGGATGTAGGAAGCACAGTTCTTTTGTTCTGAGCAAGCTCTCTGTTCGGACCCCATAGGAAATACAGTAGAGTAGAAGAGTGCTCTTTTCTCAAAAGCAGAGTGTGTTTCTTGTAAGGTGAGCTAGCGTTTGTTTCCCAGTCCTAAATGGAGTTGAATCCCATGCAGTTTCTGGTCCTACGAGCAAGAGTTGTTTTCTGGTAAGAAGAGTCACTATTGTGCTCCCATTGCTGTACACAGTGCAAATAGCACTCGCGTCTGTTGCCAGCAAATACAGTGTATTGGACTGAAGAGGAGCTACTGTTCTTGTCAGTTTCCTAAGCAGAGTTGAACTAGATATGGCCCGTGTGTGTAGGAAGCACAGTTCTTTTGTTCTGAGCAAGCTCACTGTTCTGGCACTATAGGAAACACAGTAGAGTAGAAGAGTGCTCTTTTCTCAAAGCAGAGTGTGTTTCTTGTAAGGCGAGCTAACGTTTGTTTACCAGTCCTAAATGGAGTTGAATCCCATGCAGTTTCTGGTCCTACGACCAAGAGTTGTTTTCTGGTAAGAAGAGTCACTATTGCGCTCCCATTGTCATACACAGGGCAAATAGCCCTGGCGTCTGTTCCCAGCATGTACAGTGTATTGGACTGAAGAGGATCTACTGTTCTTGTCAGATTCCTAAGCAGAGTTGAACTAGATATGACCGTGTGTGTAGGAAGCACATTTCTTTTGTTCTGAGCAAGCTCTCTGTTTTGGCCCTACAGGAAACACAGTAGAGTAAAAGAGTGCTCTTTTCTCAAAAGCAGAGTGTGTTTCTTGTAAGGAGAGCTAGTGTTTGGTTCCCAGTCCCAAATGGAGTTGAATCACATGCAGTTTCTGGTCCTACGAGCAAGAGTTGTTTTCTGGTAAGAAGAGTCACTATTGTGCTCCCATATTCATACACAGTGCAAATAGCACTGGCGTGTGTTCCCAGCAAGTACAGTGTATTGGACTGAAGAGGAGCTACTGTTGTTGTCAGTTTCCTAAGCAGAGTAGAACTAGATATGGTCCGTGTGTGTAGGAAGCACAGTTCTTTTGTTCTGAGCAAGCTAACTGTTCGGATCCCATAGGAAACACAGTAGAGTAGAAGAGTGCTCTTTTCTCAAAAGCAGAGTGTGTTTCTTGTAAGGCTAGCTAGCGTTTTTTTCCCAGTCCTAAGTGGAGTTGAATCATATGCAGTTTCTGGTCCTAAGAGCAAGAGATGTTTTCTGGTAAGAAGAGTCACTACTGTGCTCCCATTGCTGTACACAGTTTAAATAGCACTCGCGTCTCTTCCCAGCAAGTACAGTGTATTGGACTGAAGAGGAGCTACTGTTCTTGTCAGTTTCCTAAGCAGAGTTGAACTAGATATGGCCCGTGTGTGTAGGAAGCACAGTACTTTTGTTCTGAGCAAGCTCACTGTTCTGGCCCTATAGTAAATACAGTAGAGTAGAAAAGTGCTCTTTTCTCAAAAGCAGAGGGTGTTTCTTGTAAGGAGAGCTAGCGTTTGTTTCCCACTCCTAAATGGAGTTGAAATACACATGCAGTTTCTGGTCCTAAGAGCAAGAGTTGTTTTCTGGTAAGAAGAGTCCATTTTGCGTTCCATTTGCCATACACAGTGCAACTAGCACTGGCGTCTGTTCCCAGCAAGTACAGTGTATTGGACTGAAGAGAGGCAACTGTTCTTTTCAGTTTTCTAACCAAAATTGAACATGATATGGCCCGTGTGTGTAGGAAGCACAGTTCTTTTGTTCTGAGCAAGCTCAAAGTTCTGGCCCTAAAGGAAACACAGTAGAGTAGAAGAGTGCTCTTTTCTCAAAAGCAGAGTGTGTTTCTTGTAAGGCTAGCTAGCGTTTGTTTCCCAGTACTAAATGGAGGTGAATCAAATGCAGTATTTGGTCCTACGAGCAAGAGTTGTTTTCTGGTAAGAGGAGTCACTATTGCGCTCCCATTGCCATACACAGTACAAATAGCACTCGCGTCTGTTCCCAACAAGTACAGTGTATTGGACTAAAGAGGAGCTACTGTTCTTGTCAGTTTCCTAAGGAGAGTTGAACTAGATATGGCCCGTGTGTGTAGGAAGCACAGTTCTTTTGTTCTGAGCAAGCTCACTGTTCGGACCCCATAGGAAACACAGTAGAGCAGAAGAGTGCTCTTTTCTCAAAAGCAGAGTGTGTTTCTTGTAAGGCGAGCTAGCGTTTGTTTCCCAGTACTAAATGGAGTTGAATCACATGCAGTTTCTGGTCCTACCAGCAAGAGTTGTTTTCTGGTAAGGAAAGTCACTATTGTGCTCCCATTGCCATACACAGTGCAAATAGCACTCGCGTCTGTTCCCAGCAAATACAGTGTATTGGACTGAAGCGGAGCTACTGTTCTTGTCAGTTTCCTAAGCAGAGTTGACCTATATATGGCCCCTGTGTGTAGGAAGCACAGTTCTTTTGTTCTGAGCAAGCTCACTGTTCGGACCCCATAGGAAACACAGTAGAGTAGAAGAGTGCTCTTTTCTCAAAAGCAGAGTGTGTTTCTTGTAAGGCGAGCTAGCGTTTGTTTTCCAGTCCTAAATGGAGTTGAATCACATCCAGTTTTTGGTCCTACGAGCAAGAGTTGTTTTCTGGTAAGGAAAGTCACTATTGCACTCCCATTGCTATACACAGTGCAAATAGCACTGGCGTCTGTTCCCTACATGTACAGTGTATTGGACTGAAGTGGAGCTACTGTTCTTGTCAGTTTCCAAAGCAGAGTTGAACTAGATATGGCCCGTGTGTGGAAGAAGCACAGTTCTGTTGTTCTAAGCAAGCTCACTGTTCGGACCTCCTAGGATACACAGTAGAGTAGAAGAGTGCTCTTTTCTCAAAAGCAGAGTGTGTTTCTTGTAAGGCAAGCTAGCGTTTGTTTCCCAGTCCTAAATGGAGTTGAATCACATGCAGTTTCTTGTCCTACGAGCAAGAGTTGTTTTCTGGTAAGAAGAGTCACTATTGCGCTCCCATTGTCATACACAGGGCAAATCACACTGGCATCTGTTCCCAGCATGTACAGTGTATTGGACTGAAGAGGATCTACTGTTCTTGTCAGGTTCCTAAGCAGAGTTGAACTATATATAGCCCGTGTGTAGGAAGCACAGTTCTTTTGTTCTGAGCAAGCTCACTGTTCTGGCCCTATAGGAAACACAGTAGAGTAGAAGAGTGCTGTTTTCTCAAAAGCAGAGTGTGTTTCTCGTAAGGCGAGCTAGTGTTTGTTTCCCAGTCAGAAATGGAGTTGAATCCCATGCAGTTTCTGGTCCTACGAGCAAGAGGTGTTTTCTGATAAGAAGAGTCACTATTGTGCTCTCATTGTCATACAGAGGACAAATAGCACTGGCGTCTGTTCCCTACATGTACAGTGTATTGGACTGAAGTGGAGCTACTGTTCTTGTCAGTTTCCAAAGCAGAGTTGAACTAGATATGGCCCGTGTGTGGAAGAAGCACAGTTCTGTTGTTCTGAGCAAGCTCACTGTTCGGACCTCCTAGGATACACAGTAGAGTAGAAGAGTGCTCTTTTCTCAAAAGCAGAGTGTGTTTCTTGTAAGGCAAGCTAGCGTTTGTTTCCCAGTCCTAAATGGAGTTGAATCACATGCAGTTTCTTGTCCTACGAGCAAGAGTTGTTTTCTGGTAAGAAGAGTCACTATTGCGCTCCCATTGTCATACACAGGGCAAATCACACTGGCATCTGTTCCCAGCATGTACAGTGTATTGGACTGAAGAGTATCTACTGTTCTTGTCAGTTTCCTAAGTAGAGTTTAACTAGATATGGACCGTGTGTGTAGGAAGCACAGTTCTTTTGTTCTGAGAATGCTCACTTTTCCGGCCCTATAGGAAACACATTAGAGTAGAAGAGTGCTCCTTTCTCAATCCAGAGTGTGTTTCTTGTAAGTCGAGCTATCGTTTGTTTCCCAGTCCTAAATAGAGTTGAATCCCATGCAGTTTCTTGTCCTACCAGCAAGAGTTGTTTTCTGATAAGAAGAGTCACTATTGCGCTCCTTTTGCCATACACAGTACAAGTAGCACTTGCGTCTGTTCCCAGCTAGGACAGTGTATTGGACTGAGGAGGAGCTACCGTTCTTGTCAGTTTCCTAAGCAGAGTTGAACTAGATATGGCCCGTGTGTGTAGGAAGCACAGTTCTTTTGTTCTGAGCAATCTCACTGTTCTGGCCCTATAGGAAACACAGTAGAGTAGAAAAGTGCTCTTTTCTCAAAAGCAGAGTGTGTTTCTTGTAAGTCGAGCTAGCGTTTGTTTCTCAGTCCTAAATGGAGTTGAATCAAATGCAGTTTTGGTCCTTCAAGCAAGAGTTGTTTTTTGGTAAGAAGAGTCACTATTGGGCTCCCATTGCCATACACATTACAAATAGCACTCGCGTTTGTTTAACACAAGTACAGTGTATTGGTCTGAAGAGGAGCTACTGTTCTTGTCAGTTTCCTAAGCAGAGTTGAACTAGATATGGCCCGTGTGTGTAGTAAGCACAGTCCTTTTCTTCTGAGCAAGCTTACTGTTTGAACCCCATAGGAAACACAGTAGAGTAGAAGAGTGCTCTTTTCTCAAAAGCAGAGTGTGTTTCTTGTAAGGCAAGCTAGCGTTTGTTTCCCAGTACTAAATGGAGGTGAATCAAATGCAGTATTTGGTCTTACGAGCAAAAGTTGTTTTCTGGTAAGAAGAGTCACTATTGCGCTCCCTTTGCCATACACAGTACAAATAGCACTCGCGTCTGTTCCCAACAAGTACAGTGTATTGGACTAAAGAGGAGCTACTGTTCTTGTCAGTTTCCTAAGGAGAGTTGAACTAGATATGGCCCGTGTGTGTAGGAAGCACAGTTCTTTTGTTCTGAGCAAGCTCACTGTTCGGACCCTGAGGAAACACAGTAGAGCAGATGAGTGCTCTTTTCTCAAAAGCAGAGTGTGTTTCTTGTAAGGCGAGCTAGCGTTTGTTTCCCAGTACTAAATGGAGTTGAATCACATGCAGTTTCTGGTCCTACCAGCAAGAGTTGTTTTCTGGTAAGGAAAGTCACTATTGCTCTCCCTTTGCCATACACAGTGCAAATAGCACTCGCGTCTGTTCCCAGCAAATACAGTGTGTTGGACTAAAGAGGAGTTACTGTTCTTGTCAGTTTCCTAAGGAGAGTTGAACTAGATATGGCCCGTGTGTGTGTAGGAAGCACAGTTCTTTTGTTCTGAGCAAGCTCAATGTTCGGACCACATATGAACCACAGTAGAATAGAAGACTGCTCCTTTTTCTCAAAAGCAGAGTGTGTTTCTTGTAAGGCGAGCTAGCGTTTGTTTCCCAGTCCTAAATGGAGTTGAATCACATCCAGTTTTTGGTCCTACGAGCAAGAGTTTTTTTCTGGTAAGGAAAGTCACTATTGCACTCCCATTGCCATACACAGTTCAAATAGCACTCGCGTCTGTACCCAGTAAGTACAGTGTATTGGACTGAAGAGGAGCTACTGTTCTTGTCAGTTTCCTAAGCAGAGTTGAAATAGATATGGCCAGTGTGTGTAGGAAGCACGGTTCTTTTGTTCTGAGCAAGCTCACTGTTAGGACCCCATAGGAAACACAGTAGAGTAGAAGTGTGCCCTTTTCTCAAAGCAGAGCGTGTTTCTTGTAAGGCGAGGTAGTGTTTGTTTCCCAGTCCTAAGTGGAGTTGAATCACATGCAGTTTCTGGTCCTAAGAGCAAGAGTTGTTTTCTGATAAGAAGAGTCACTATTGCGCTCCCTTTGCCACACACAGTGCAAATAGCACTCGCGTCTGTTCCCAGCAAGTAGAGTGTATTGGACTGAAGAAAGGATACTGTTCTTGTCAGTTTCCTAAGCAGAGTTGAACTAGATATGGCCCGTGTGTGTAGAAAGCACAGTTCTTTTGTTCTGAGCAAGCTCACTGTTCGGACACCATAGGAAACACAGTAGAGTAGAATAGTTCTCTTTCCTCAAAAGCAGATTTTGTTTCTTGTAAGGCGAGGTAGCATTTGTTTCCCTGTCCTCAATGGACTTGAATCACATGCAGTTTTTGGTCTTACACACAAGAGTTGCTTTCAAGTAAGGAAAGACACTATTGCGCTCCCATTGCCATACACAGTGCAAATAACACTCGCATCTGTTCCCAGCAAGTACAGTGTATTGGACTGAAGAGGAGCTACTTCTCTTATCAGTTTCCTAAGCAGAGTTGAACTAGATATGGCCTGGATGTAGGAAGCACAGTTCTTTTGTTCTGAGCAAGCTCTCTGTTCGGACCCCATAGGAAATACAGTAGAGTAGAAGAGTGCTGTTTTCTCAAAAGCAGAGTGTGTTTCTTGTAAGGCGAGCTAGCGTTTGTTTCCCAGTCCTAAATGGAGTTGAATCACATGCAGTTTCTGGTCCTATGAGCAAGAGTTGTTTTCTGGTAAGTAGAGTCACTATTGTGCTCCCATTGCTGTACACAGTGCAAATAGCACTCGCGTCTGTTGCCAGCAAATACAGTGTATTGGACTGAAGAGGAGCTACTGTTCTTGTCAGTTTCCTAAGCAGAGTTGAACTAGATATGGCCCGTGTGTATAGGAAGCACAGTTCTTTTGTTCTGAGCAAGCTCACTGTTCTGGCACTATAGGAAACACAGTAGAGTAGAAGAGTGCTCTTTTCTCAAAGCAGAGTGTGTTTCTTGTAAGGCGAGCTAACGTTTGTTTACCAGTCCTAAATGGAGTTGAATCCCATGCAGTTTCTGGTCCTACGACCAAGAGTTGTTTTCTGGTAAGAAGAGTCACTATTGCGCTCCCATTCTCATACACAGGGCAAATAGCCCTGGCGTCTGTTCCCAGCATGTACAGTGTATTGGACTGAAGAGGATCTACTGTTCTTGTCAGGTTCCTAAGCAGAGTTGAACTAGATATGACCCGTGTGTGTAGGAAGCACATTTCTTTTGTTCTGAGCAAGCTCTCTGTTTTGGCCCTACAGGAAACACAGTAGAGTAAAAGAGTGCTCTTTTCTCAAAAGCAGAGTGTGTTTCTTGTAAGGAGAGCTAGTGTTTGGTTCCCAGTCCCAAATGGAGTTGAATCACATGCAGTTTCTGGTCCTACGAGCAAGAGTTTTTTTCTGGTAAGAAGAGTCACTATTGCGCTCCCATATTCATACACAGTGCAAATAGCACTGGCGTCTGTTCCCAGCAAGTACAGTGTATTGGACTGAAGAGGAGCTACTGTTCTTGTCAGTTTCCTAAGCAGAGTAGAACTAGATATGGTCCGTGTGTGTAGGAAGCACAGTTCTTTTGTTCTGAGCAAGCTAACTGTTCGGATCCCATAGGAAACACAGTAGAGTAGAAGAGTGCTCTTTTCTCAAAAGCAGAGTGTGTTTCTTGTAAGGCTAGCTAGCGTTTTTTTCCCAGTCCTAAGTGGAGTTGAATCATATGCAGTTTCTGGTCCTAAGAGCAAGAGATGTTTTCTGGTAAGAAGAGTCACTACTGTGCTCCCATTGCTGTACACAGTTTAAATAGCACTCGCGTCTCTTCCCAGCAAGTACAGTGTATTGGACTGAAGAGGAGCTACTGTTCTCGTCAGTTTCCTAAGCAGAGTTGAACTAGATATGGCCCGTGTGTGTAGGAAGCACAGTACTTTTGTTCTGAGCAAGCTCACTGTTCTGGCCCTATAGTAAATACAGTAGAGTAGAAAAGTGCTCTTTTCTCAAAAGCAGAGGGTGTTTCTTGAAAGGTGAGCTAGCGTTTGTTTCCCACTCCTAAATGGAGTTGAAATACACATGCAGTTTCTGGTCCTAAGAGCAAGAGTTGTTTTCTGGTAAGAAGAGTCCATTTTGCGTTCCATTTGCCATACACAGTGCAACTAGCACTCGCGTCTGTTCCCAGCAAGTACAGTGTATTGGACTGAAGAGAGGCAACTGTTCTTTTCAGTTTCCTAACCAAAATTGAACTAGATATGGCCCGTGTGTGTAGGAAGCACAGTTCTTTTGTTCTGAGCAAGCTCAAAGTTCTGGCCCTAAAGGAAACACAGTAGAGTAGAAGAGTGCTCTTTTCTCAAAAGCAGAGTGTGTTTCTTGTAAGGCTAGCTAGCGTTTGTTTCCCAGTACTAAATGGAGGTGAATCAAATGCAGTATTTGGTCCTACGAGCAAGAGTTGTTTTCTGGTATGAGGAGTCACTATTGTGCTTCCATTGCCATACACAGTACAAATAGCACTCGCGTCTGTTCCCAACAAGTACAGTGTATTGGACTAAAGAGGAGCTACTGTTCTTGTCAGTTTCCTAAGGAGAGTTGAACTAGATATGGCCCGTGTGTGTAGGAAGCACAGTTCTTTTGTTCTGAGCAAGCTCACTGTTCGGACCCCAGAGGAAACACAGTAGAGCAGAAGAGTGCTCTTTTCTCAAAAGCAGAGTTTGTTTCTTGTAAGGCGAGCTAGCGTTTGTTTCGCAGTACTAAATGGAGTTGAATCACATGCAGTTTCTGGTCCTACCAGCAAGAGTTGTTTTCTGGTAAGGAAAGTCACTATTGTGCTCCCATTGCCATACACAGTGCAAATAGCACTCGCGTCTGTTCCCAGCAAATACAGTGTATTGGACTGAAGCGGAGCTACTGTTCTTGTCAGTTTCCTAAGCAGAGTTGACCTATATATGGCCCCTGTGTGTAGGAAGCACAGTTCTTTTGTTCTGAGCAAGCTCACTGTTCGGACCCCATAGGAAACACAGTAGAGTAGAAGAGTGCTCTTTTCTCAAAAGCAGAGTGTGTTTCTTGTAAGGCGAGCTAGCGTTTGTTTTCCAGTAATAAATGGAGTTGAATCACATCCAGTTTTTGGTCCTACGAGCAAGAGTTGTTTTCTGGTAAGGAAAGTCACTATTGCACTCCCATTGCTATACACAGTGCAAATAGCACTCGCGTCTGTTCCCAGCAAGTACAGTGTATTGGACTGAAGAGGAGCTACTGTTCTTGTCAGTTTCCTAAGCAGAGTTGAACTAGATATTGCCCCTGTGTGTAGGAAGCACAGTTCTTTTGTTCTGAGCAAGCTCACTGTTCAGACCCCATAGGAAACACAGTAGAGTAGAAGAGAGCTCTTTTCTCAAAAGCAGAGTGTGTTTCTTGTAAAGCAAGCTAGCATTTGTTTCCCAGTCCTAAATGGAGTTGAATCACATGCAGTTTCTTGTCCTAAGAGCAAGAGTTGTTTTCTGGTAAGAAGAGTCACTATTGTGCTCCCATTGTCATTCACAGGGCAAATAACACTGGCATCTGTTCCCAGCATGTACACTGTATTGGACTGAAGAGGATCTACTGTTCTTTTCAGTTTCCGAAGCATAATTGAACTAGATATGGCCGTATTTGTATGAAGCACAGTTCTTTTGTTCTGAACAAGCTCACTGTTCGGACCCCATAGGAAACACAGTAGTGTAGAAGAGTGCTCTTTTCTCAAAAGCAGAGTGTGTTTCTTGTAAGGCGAGCTAGCATTTTTTTTCCCGTCCTAAATGGAGCTGAATCACATGCAGTTTCTGGTCCTACGAGCAAGAGTTGTTTTCTGGTAAGGAAAGTCACTATTGCGCTCCCATTGCCATACACAGTGCAAATAGCCCTCGCATCTGTTCCCAGGAAATACAGTGTATTGGACTGAAGAGAAGCTACTGTTCTTGTCAGTTTCCTAAGCAGAGTTGAACTAGATATGCCCCGTGTGTGTAGGAAGCACAGTTCTTTTGTTCTGAGCAAGCACAATGTTTGGACCCCATAGGAAACACAGTAGAGTAGAAGACTGCTCTTTTCTCAAAAGCAGAGTGGTATTCTTGTAAGGCGAGCTAGCGTTTGTTTCCCAGGCCTAAATGGAGTTGAATCACATGCAGTTTTTGTTCCTACGAGCAAGAGTTGTTTTCTGGTAATAAAGTCACTGTTGCGCTCCCATTGCCATACACAGTGTAAATAGCACTCGCATCTGTTCCCAGCAAGTACAGTGTGTTGGACTGAAGCGGAGCTACTGTTCTTGTCAGTTTCCTAAGCAGAGTTGAACTAGATATGGCCCCTGTATGTAGGAAGCACAGTTCTTTTGTTCTAAGCAAGCGCACTGTTCGGACCCCATAGGATACACAGTCGAGTAGAAGAGTGCTCTTTTCTCAAAAGCAGAGTGTGTTTCCTGTTAGGCGAGCTAGCGTTTGTTTCCCAGTCCTAAATGGAGTTGAATCACATACAGTTTCTGGTCCTACGAGCAAGATTTGTTTTCTGGTAAGAAGAGTCACTATTGCGCTCCCCTTGTCATACACAGGGCAAATAGCACTGGCGTCTGTTCCCAGCATGTACAGTGTATTGGACTGAACAGGAGCTACTGTTCTTTTCAGTTTCCTAAGCAGAATTGAACTATATATGGCAGTATTTGTATGAAACACAGTTCTTTTGTTCTGAGCAAGCTCACTGTTCTGGCACTATAGGAAACACAGTAGAGTAGAAGAGTGCTCTTTTCTCAAAAGCAGAGTGTGTTTCTCGTAAGGCGAGCTAGTGTTTGTTTCCCAGTCCTAAATGGAGTTGAATCCCATGCAGTTTCTGGTCCTACGAGCAAGAGGTGTTTTCTGATAAGAAGAGTCACTATTGTGCTCTCATTGTCATACAGAGGACAAATAGCACTGGCGTCTGTTCCCTACATGTACAGTGTATTGGACTGAAGTGGAGCTACTGTTCTTGTCAGTTTCCAAAGCAGAGTTGAACTAGATATGGCCCGTGTGTGGAAGAAGCACAGTTCTGTTGTTCTGAGCAAGCTCACTGTTCGGACCTCCTAGGATACACAGTAGAGTAGAAGAGTGCTCTTTTCTCAAAAGCAGAGTGTGTTTCTTGTAAGGCAAGCTAGGGTTTGTTTCCCAGTCCTAAATGGAGTTGAATCACATGCAGTTTCTTGTCCTACGAGCAAGAGTTGTTTTCTGGTAAGAAGAGTCACTATTGCGCTCCCATTGTCATACACAGGGCAAATCACACTGGCATCTGTTCCCAGCATGTACAGTGTATTGGACTGAAGAGGATCTACTGTTCTTGTCAGTTTCCTAAGCAGAGTTTAACTAGATATGGACCGTGTGTGTAGGAAGCACAGTTCTTTTGTTCTGAGAATGCTCACTTTTCCGGCCCTATAGGAAACACATTAGAGTAGAAGAGTGCTCCTTTCTCAATCCAGAGTGTGTTTCTTGTAAGTCGAGCTATCGTTTGTTTCCCAGTCCTAAATAGAGTTGAATCCCATGCAGTTTCTTGTCCTACCAGCAAGAGTTGTTTTCTGATAAGAAGAGTCACTATTGCGCTCCTTTTGCCATACACAGTACAAGTAGCACTTGCGTCTGTTCCCAGCTAGGACAGTGTATTCGACTCAGGAGGAGCTACCGTTCTTGTCAGTTTCCTAAGCAGAGTTGAACTAGATATGGCCCGTGTGTGTAGGAAGCACAGTTCTTTTGTTCTGAGCAAGCTCGCTGTTCGGACCCCATAGGAAATACAGTAGAGTAGAAAAGTGCTCTTTTCTCAAAAGCAGAGTGTGTTTCTTGTAAGGCCAGCTAGCGTTTGTTTCCCAGTCATAAAAGGAGTTGAATCACATGCACTTTCTTGTCCTACGAGCAAGAGTTGTTTTCTGGTAAGAAGAGTCACTATTGCGCTCCCATTGCAATGCACAGTCCAAATAGCACTCGCATCTGTTCCCAGCAAGTACAGTGTATTGGACTGAAGAGGATCTACTGTTCTCGTCAGTTTCCTAAGCAGAGTTGAACTAGATATGGCCCCTGTTTGTAGGAAGCCCAGTTCTTTTGTTCTGAGCAAGCTCACTGTTCGGACCACATAGGAAACACAGAAGAGTAGAAGAGTGCTCTTTTCTCAAAAGCAGAGTGTGTATCTTGTAAGGCAAACTAGTGTTTGTTTCCAGTCAGAAATGGAGTTGAATCCCATGCAGTTTCTGGTCCTATGAGCAAGAGGTGTTTTCCGATAAGAAAAGTCACTATTGCGCTCCTATTGCCATACACAGTGCAAATAGCACTCGCGTCTGTTCCCAGCTACTACAGTGTATTGGACTGAAAAGGAGCTACCGTTCTTGTCAGTTTACTAAGCAGAGTTGAACTAGATATGGCCCGTGTGTGGAGGAGGCACAGTTCTTCTGTTCTGAGCAAGCTCACTGTTCGGACCCCATAGGAAACAAAGTAGAGTAGAAGAGTGCTCTTTTCTCAAAAGCAGAGTGTGTTTCATGTAAGGCAAGCTAGCGTTTGTTTCCCAGTCCTAAGTGGAGTTGAATCCCATCCTCTTTTTGGTACTACGAGCAAGAGTTGTTTTCTGGTAAGAAGAGTCACTATTGCGCTCCCATTGTCATACACAGGGCAAATAGCACTGGCGTCAGTTCCCAGCATGTACAGTGTATTGGACTGAAGAGGATCTACTGTTCTTGTAAGTTTCCTAAGCATAATTGAACTAGATATGGCCGTATTTGTAGGAAGCACAGTGCTTTTGTTCTGAGCAAACTCACTGTTCTGGCCCTATAGGAAACACAGTAGAGTAGAAGAGTGCTCTTTTCTCAAAAGCAGAGTGTGTTTCTTGTAAGGCGAGCTAGCGTTTGTTTCCCAGTCCTAAATGGAGGTGAATCACATGCAGTTTCTGGTCCTACCAACAAGAGTTGTTTTCTAGTAAGGAAAGTCACTATTGCGCTCCCATTGCCATACACAGTCCAAATAGCACTCGCATCTGTTCCCAGCAAGTACAGTGTATTGGACTGAAGAGGATCTACTGTTCTTGTCAGTTTCCTAAGCAGAGTTGAACTAGATATGGCCCGTGTGTGGAGGAAGCACAGTTCTGTTGTTCTGAGCAAGCTCACTGTTCTGGCCCTATAGGAAACACAGTAGAGTAGAAGAGTGCTCTTTTCTCAAAAGCAGAGTGTGTTTCTTGTAAGGCGAGCTAGCGTTTGTTTCCCAGTCCTAAATGGAGTTGAATCACATGCAGTTTTTGGTCCTATGAGCAAGAGTTGTTTTCTGGTAAGGAAAGTCACTCTTGCGCTCCCATTGCCATACACAGAGCAAATAGCACTCGCGTCTGTTCCCAGCAAGCACAGTGTATTGGATTGAAGCAGAGCTACTGTTCTTGTCAGTTTCCTAAGCAGAGTTGAACTAGATATGGCCACTGTGTGTAGGAAGCACAGTTCTTTTGTTCTGAGCAAGCTCACTGTTCGGACCACATAGGAAATACAGTAGAGTAGAAGAGTGCTCTTTTCTCAAAAGCAGAGTGTTTCTTGTAAGGCGAGCTAGTGTTTGTTTCCCAGTCAGAAATGGAGTTGAATCCCATGCAGTTTGTGGTCCTACGAGCAAGAGGTGTTTTCTGATAAGAAGAGTCACTATTGCGCTCCCATTGTCATACAGAGGACAAATAGCATTGGCGTCTGTTCCCTGCATGTACAGTATATTGGACAGAAGTGGAGCTTCTGTTCTTGTCAGTTTCCAAAGCAGAGTTGAACTAGATATGGCCCAAGTGTGGTGGAAGCACAGTTCTGTTGTTCTGAGCAAGCTCACTGTTCGGACCCCCTAGGATACACAGTAGAGTAGAAGAGTGCTCTTTTCTCAAAAGCAGAGTGTGTTTCTTGTAAGGCGAGCTAGCATTTGTTTCCCAGTCCTAAATGGAGTTGAATCACATGCAGTTTTTGGTCCTTCAAGCAAGAGTTGTTTTCTGGTAAGGAAAGTCACTATTGCGCTTCCATTGCCATACACAGTGCAAATAGCACTCGCGTCTGTTCCCAGCAAGTACAGTGTATTGGACTGAAGAGGAGCTACTGTTCTTGTCAGTTTCCTAAGCAGAGTTGAACTAGATATTGCCCCTGTGTGTAGGAAGCACAGTTCTTTTTTTTTTTTTTTTTTTTTTTTCGGTTTTTCGAGACAGGGTTTCTCTGTGTATCTTTGCGCCTTTCCTGGAACTCACTTGGTAGCCCAGGCTGGCCTCGAACTCACAGAGATCCGCCTGGCTCTGCCTCCCGAGTGCTGGGATTAAAGGCGTGCGCCACCACCGCCCGGCAAAGCACAGTTCTTTTGTTCTGAGCAAGCTCACTGTTCAGACACCATAGGAAACACAGTTGAGTAGAAGAGTGCTCTTTATTCAAAAGCAGAGTGTGTTTCTTGTAAATCGAGCTAGCATTTGTTTCCCAGTCCTAAATGGAGTTGAATCACATGCAGTTTCTTGTCCTACGAGCAAGAGTTGTTTTCCGATAAGAAGAGTCACTATTGCACTCCCATTGTCATAAACAGGGCAAATAGCACTGGCATCTGTTCCCAGCAAGTACAGTGTATTGGACTGAAGCGGAGCTACTGTTCTTGTCAGTTTACTAAGCAGAGTTGAACTAGATATGGCCCCTGTGTGTAGGAAGCACAGTTCTTTTGTTCTGAGCAAGCTCACTGTTCGGACCCCATAGAAAACACATTAGTGTAGAAGAGTGCTCTTTTCTCAAGCAGAGTGTGTTTTTTATAAGGCGAACTAGCGTTTGTTTCCCAGTCAGAAATGGAGTTGAATCCCATGAAGTTTCTGGTCCTACCAGCAAGAGGTGTTTTCCGATAAGAAGAGTCACTATTGTGCTCCTATTGCCATACACACTGCAAATAGCACTCGCGTCTGTTCCCAGCTATTACAGTGTATTGGACTGCAGAGGAGCTACCGTTCTTGTCAGTTACCTAAGCAGAGTTGAACTAGATATGGCCCGTGTGTGTAGGAAGCACAGTTTTTTTGTTCTGAGCAAGCTCACTGTTCGGACCCCATAGGAAACACAGTAGAGTAGAAGAGTGCTCTTTTCTCAAAAACAGTGTGTTTCTTGTAAGGCGAGCTAGCATTTGTTTCCCAGTCCTAAATGGAGTTGAATCACATGCAGTTTTTTGTCCTACGAGCAAGAGTTGTTTTCTGGTAAGAAGAGTCACTATCGAGCTCCCATTGTCATACACAGGGCAAATAGCACTGGCGTCTCTTCCCAGCAAGTACAGTGTATTGGACTGAAGCAGAGCTACTGTTCTTGTCAGTTTCCTAAGCAGAGTTGAAGTAGATATGGCCCCTGTGTGTAGGAAGCACAGATCTTTTGTTCTGAGCAAGCTCACTGTTCAAACCCCATAGAAAACACATTAGAGTAGAAGAGTGCTCTTTTCTCAAAAGCAGAGTGTGTTTCTCATAAGGCGAGCTAGCGTTTGTTTTCCCAGTCAAAAATGGATTTGAATCCATGCAGTTTCTGGTCCTACGAGCAAGAGGTGTTTTCTGATAAGAAAAGTCACTATTGCGCTTCTATTGCCATACACAGTGCAAATAGCACTCGCGTCTGTTCCCAGCTTGTACATTGTATTGAACTGAAGAGGAGCTACCGTTCTTGTCAGTTTCCTAAGCAGAGTTGAACTAGATATGGCCCGTGTGTGTAGGAAGCACAGTTCTTTTGTTCTGAGCAAGCTCACTGTTCGGACCCCATAGGAAACACAGTAGAGTAGAAGAGTGCTCTTTTCTCAAAAGCAGAGTGTGTTTCATATAAGGCAAGCTAGCGTTTGTTTCCCAGTCCTAAGTGGAGTTGAATCACATCCTGTTTTTGGTCCTACGAGCAAGAGTTGTTTTCTGGTAAGAAGAGTCAATATTGCGCTCCCATTGTCATACACAAGGCAAATAGCACTGGCGTCTGTTCCCAGCATGTACAGTGTATTGAACTGAAGAGGATCTACTGTTCTTGTAAGATTCCTAAGCAGAATTGAACTAGATATGGCCGTATTTGTAGGAAGCACAGTGTTTTTGTTCTGAGCAAACTCACTGTTCTGGCCCTATAGGAAACACAGTAGAGAAGAAGAGTGCTCTTTTCTCAAAACCAGAGTGTGTTTCTTGTAAGGCGAGCTAGTGTTTGTTTTCCAGTCCTAAATGGAGTTGAATCACAAGCAGTTTCTGGTCCTACCAGCAAGAGTTGTTTTCTGGTAAGGAAAGTCACTATTGCGCTCCCATTGCCATACACAGTGCAAATAGC
>NW_026738436.1:0-17000 GCF_949786415.1 Peromyscus eremicus
ATTGCGTTAATATTGCCATAAACAGTGCAAATAGCACTCGCGTCTGTTCCCAGCAAGTACAGTGTATTGGACTGAAGAGGAGCTACTGTTCTTGTCAGTTTCCTAAGCAGAGTTGAACTAGATATGGCCCGTGTGTGTAGGAAACATAGTTCTTTTGTCTGAGCAAGCTCACTGTTTGGAACCCATAGTAAACACAGTAGAGTAGGAGAATGCTCTTTTCTCAAAAGCAAAGTGAGTTTCTTGTAAGGCGAGCTAGCGTTTGTTTCCCAGTCAGAAATGTAGTTGAATCCCATGCAGTTTCTGGTCCTACGAGCAAGAGTTGTTTTCTGGTAAGGAAAGAAACTATTGCTCTCCCATTGCCATACAAAGTGCAAATAGCAATGGCGTCTGTTCCCAGCAAGTACAGTGTATTGGACTGAAGAGGAGCTACTGTTCTTGTCAGTTTCCTAAGCAGAGTTGAACTAGATATGGCCCGTGTGTGTAGGAAGCACAGTTCTTCTGTTCTGAGCAAGCTCACTGTTCGGACCTCATAGGAAACACAGTAGTGTAGAAGAGTGCCCTTTTCCTAAAAGCAGAGTGTGTTTCTTGTAAGGCGAGCTAGCGTTTGTTTCCCAATCCTAAATGGAGTTGAATCACATGCAGTTTCTGATTCTAGGAGCACGAGTTTTTTCTGGTAAGAAGAGTCACTATTGCGCTCCCATTGTCATACACAGGGCAAATAGCACTGGCGTCTGTTCCCAGCATGTACAGTGTATTGGACTGAAGAGGAGCTACAGTTCTTGTCAGTTTCCTAAGCAGAGTTGAACTAGATATGGCCCGTGTGTGTAGGAAGCACAGTTCTTTTGTTCTGAAGAAGCTCACTGTTCGGAAATCTTAGGAAACACAGTAGAGTAGAAGAGTGCTCTTTTCTCAAAAGCAGAGTGTGTTTCTTTTAAGGCGAGCTAGCGTTTGTTTCCCAGTTCTAAATGGAATTGAATCACATGCAGTTTTTGGTTTAAGAGCAACATTTGTTTTCTGGTAAGGAAAGTCTCTATTGCGCTCCCATTGCCATACACAGTGCAAATAGCACTCACGTCTGTTCCCAGCAAGTACAGTGTATTGGACTGAAGAGGAGCTACTGATCTTGTCAGTTTCCTAAGCAGAGTTGAACTAGATATGGCCCGTGTATGTAGGAAGCACAGTTCTTTTGTTCTGAGCAAGCTCACTGTTGAGACCCCATAGGAAAAAAAGTAGAGTAGAAGAGTGCTCTTTTGTCAAAAGCAGAGTGTGTTTCTTGTAAGGAGAGCTAGTGTTGGTTTCCCAGTCAGAAATGAAGTTGAATCCCATGCACTTTCTGGTCCTACAAGCAAGAGTTGTTTTCTGGTAAGGAAAGTCACTATTGTGCTTCCAATGCCATACACAGTGCAAATAGCACACGCGTCTGTTCCCAGCAAGTACAGTGTATTGGACTGAAGAGAAGCTACTGTTCTTGTCAGTTTCCTAAGCAGAGTTGAACTAGATATGGCCCCTTGTGTAGGAAGCACAGTTCTTTTGTTCTGAACAAGCTCACTGTTCGGAAAACTTAGGAAACACAGTACAGTAGAAGAGTGCTCTTTTCTCAAAAGCAGAGTGTGTTTCTTGTAAGGTGAGCTAGCGTTTGTTTCCCAATCCTAAATGGAGTTGAATCACATGCAGTTTTTGGTTTACGAGCAACAGTTGTTTTCTGGTAAGGAAAGTCACTATTGCGCTCCCATTGCCATACACAGTGCAAATAGCACTCACGTCTGTTCCCAGCAAGTACAGTGTATTGGACTGAAGAGGAGCTACTGATCTTGTCAGTTTCCTAAGCAGAGTTGTACTAGATATGGCCCGTGTATGTAGGAAGCACAGTTGTTTTGTTCTGAGCAAGCTCACTGTTCAGACCCCATAGGAAAAAAAGTAGAGTAGAAGAGTGCTCTTTTCTCAACAGCAGAGTGTGTTTCTTGTAAGGCAAGCTAGTGTTTGTTTCCCAGTCCTAAAAGGAATTGAATCACATGCAGTTTTTGGTCCTACGAGCAAGAGTTGTTTTCTAGAAAGAAGAGTCACTATTGCGTTCCCATTGCCATACACAGTGCAAATAGCACTGGCGACTGTTCCCAGCATTTACAGTGTATTGGACTGAACAGGAGCTACTGTCCTTGTCAGTTTGCTAAGCAGAGTTGAACTATATATGGCCCTTGTGTGTAGGAAGCACAGTTCTTTTGTTCTCAGCAAGCTCACTGTTCGGATCCCATAGGAAACACAGTAGAATAGAAGAGTGCTCTTTTCTCAAAAGCAGAGTGTGTTTCTTGTAAGGGGAGCTAGTGTTTGGTTCCCAGTCAGAAGTGGAGTTGAATCCCATGCAGTTTCTGGTCCTATGAGCAAGAGTTGTTTTCTGGTAGGAAGAGTCACTATTGAGCTCCCATTGCCATACACAGTGCAAATAGCACTCGCGTCTGTTCCCAGCAAGTACAGTGTATTGGACTGAAGAGGATCTACTGTTCTTGTCAGTTTCCTAAGCAGATATGAACTATATATGGCCGTGTGTAGGAAGCACAGTTGTTTTGTTCTGAGCAAGCTCACTGTTCGGACCCCATAGGAAACACAGTAGAGTAGAAGAGTGCTGTTTTCTCAAAAGCAGAGTGTGTTTCATGTAAGGCGAGCTAGCACTTTTTTCCCATTCCTAAATGGAGTTGAATCACATGCAGTTTCTAGTCCTATGAGCAAGAGTTGTTTTCTCGTAAGGAAAGTCACTATTGTGCTCCCATTGCCATACACAGTGCAAGTAGCACTCGTGCCTGTATCGGACTCAAGAGGAGCTACTGTTCTTGTCAGTTTCCTAAGCAGAATTGAACTATATATGGCCGTGTGTAGGAAGCACAGTTCTTTTGTTCTGAGCAAGCTCACTGTTCAAACCCCATAGGAAAAAAAGTAGAGTAGAAGAGTGATCTTTTCTCAAAAGCAGAGTGTGTTTCTTGTAAGGCGAGCTAGCATTTGTTTTCCAGTCCTAAAAGGAGTTGAGACACATGCAGTTTTTGGTCCTATGAGCATGAGTTTTTTTCTGGTAAGGAATTTCACTATTGCGTTCCCTTTGCCATACACAGTGCAAATAGCACTCACATCTACTCACAGCAAGTACAGTGTATTGGGCTGAAGAGGAGCTCTTTTCTTCTCAGTTTCCTAAGCAGAGTTGAATTAGATATGGCCCGTGTGTGTAGGAAGCACAGTTCTTTTGTTCTGAGCAAGCTCACTGTTCAGACCCCATAGGAAACACAGTAGAGTAGAAGAGTGCTCTTTTCTCAAAAGCAGAGTGTGTATCTTGTAAGGAGAGCTAGTGTTTGTTTCCCAGTCAGAAATGGAGTTGAATCCCATTCAGTTTCTGGTCCTACGAGCAAGAGTTGTTTTCTGGTAAGAAGAGTCACTATTGCGCTCCCATTGTCATACACAGGGCAAATAGCACACGCGTCTGTTCCCAGCAAGTACAGTCTATTGGACTGAAGAGGAGCTACTATTCTTGTCAGTTTTTTAAGCAGAATTTAACTAGATATGGCCGTGTGTGTAGGAAGCACAGTTCTTCTGTTCTGAGCAAGCTCACTGTTCGGACCCCATAGGAAACACAGTAGAGTAGATGTGTGCTCTTTTCTCAAAATCAGAGTGTGTTTCTTGTAAGGCGAGCTAGCGTTTATTTTCCAGTTCTAAATGGAGTTGAATCACATGCAGATTTTTGTCCTACGTGCAAGAGTTGTGTTCTGGGAAGGAAAGTCACTATTGTGCTCCCATTGCCATACACAGTGCAAATAGCACTCTCGTCTGTTCCCAGCAAGTACAGTGTATTGGACTGAAGAGGAGCTTCTGTTCTTGTCAGTTTCCTAAGCAGAGTTGAACTAGATATGGCCCGTGTGTGTAGGAAGCACAGTTCTTTTATTCTGAGCAAGCTCACTGTTCTGACCCCATAGGAAACACAGTAGAGTAGAAGACTGCTCTTTTCTCAAAAGCAGAGTGTGTTTCTTCTAAGGCGTGCTAGCGTTTGTTTCCCAGTCCTAAATGGAGTTGAATCACATGCAGTTTTTGGTTTACGATCAAGAGTTCTTTTCTGGTAAGGAAAGTCACTATTGTGCTCCCATTGCCATACACAGTGCAAATAGCACTCATGTCTGTTCCCAGCAAGTACAGTGTATTGGACTGAAGAGGACCTACTGATCTTGTCAGTTTCCTAAGCAGAGTTGAACTAGATATGGCCCGTGTATGTAGGAAGCACAGTTCTTTTGTTCTGAGCAAGCTCACTGTTCAGACCCCATAGGAAAAAAAGTCGAGTAGAAGAGTGCTCTTTTCTCAGAAGCAGAGTGTGTTTCTTGTAAGGCGAGCTAGCGTTTGTTTCCCACTATTAAAAGGAGTTGAATCACATGCAGTTTTTGGTCCTACGAGAAAGAGTTTTTTTCTGGTAAGAAGAGTCACTATTGCGCTCGCATTGTAATGCACAGGGCAAATAGCACTCGCGTCTTTTCCCAGCATGTAAAGTGTATTGTACTGAAAAGAATCTACTGTTCTTGTCAGGTTCCTAAGCAGAATTGATCTAGATATGGCCGTGTGTGTAGGAAGCACAGTTCTTTTGTTCTGAGCAAGCTAACTTTTCTGGCCACATAGGAAACACAGTAGAGTAGAAGAGTGCTCTTTTCTCAAAAGCAGAGTCTATTTCTTGTAAGGCGAGCTAGCGTTTATTTCCCAGTTCTAAATGGAGTTGAATCCCATGCAGTTTCTGGTCCTATGAGCAAGAGTTGTTTTCTGGTAAGAAGAGTCACTATTGCGCTCCCATTGTCATACACAGGGCAAATAGCACACGCGTCTGTTCCCAGCAAGTATAGTGTATTGGACTGAAGAGCAGCTACTGTTCTTGTCAGTATCCTAAGCAGAGTTGAACTAGATATGGCCCGTGTGTGTAGGAAGCACAGTTCTTTTGTTCTGACCAAGCTAACTGTTCGGACCCCATAGGAAACCCTGTAGAGTAGAAGAGTGCCCTTTTCTAAAAAGCAGAGTGTGTTTCTTGTAAGGCGAGCTAGCGTTTGTTTCCCAGCCATAAATGGAGTTGAATCCCATGAAGTTTCTGTTCCTACGAGCAAGAGTTGTTTTCTGGTAAGAAGAGTCACTATTGCGCTCCCATTGTCATACACAGGACAAATAGCACTGGCGTCTGTTCCCAGCATTTACAGTGTATTGGACTGAAGAGGAGCTACTGTCCTTGTCAGTTTGCTTTGCAGAGTTGACCTAGATATGGCCCGTGTGTGTAGGAAGCACACTTCATTTGTTCTGAGCAAGCTCACTGTTCTGCCCTATAGGAAACACAGTATAGTAGAAGAGTGCTCTTTTCGCAAAAGCAGAGTGTGTTTCTTGTAAGGCGAGCTAGACTATGTTTCCCACTCAGAAATGGAGTTGAATCCCATGCGGTTTCTGTTCCTATGAGCAAGAGTTGTTTTCTGGTAAGAAGAGTCACTATTACTCTCTCATTGCCATACACAGTGCAAATAGCACTCACGTCTGTTCCCAGCAAGTACAGTGTATTGTTTTGAAGATGAGCTACTGTTCTCGTGAGTTTCCTAAGCAGAGTTGAACTAGATATGGCCCGTGTGTGTAGGAAGCACAGTTCTTTTGTTCTGAGCAAGCTCACTGTTTGGACCCCATAGGAAACACAGTAGAGTAGAAGAGTGCTCTTTTCTCAAAAGCAGAGTGTGTTTCTTGTAAGGCGAGCTAGCGTTTGTTTCCCAGTCCTAAATGGAGTTTAATCACATGCAGTTTCTGGTCCTACGAGCAAGAGTTGTTTTCTAGAAAGAAGAGTCACTATTGTGCTCCCTTTGTCTTACACAGGGCAAATAGCACTGGCGACTGTTCCCAGCATTTACAGTGTATTGGACTGAACAGGAGCTACTGTCTTTGTCAGTTTGCTAAGCAGAGTTGAACTATATATGGCCCTTGTGTGTAGGAAGCACAGTTCTTTTTTTCTCAGCAAGCTCACTGTTCGGATGCCATAGGAAACACAGTAGAATAGAAGAGTGCTCTTTTCTAAAAAGCAGATTGTGTTTCTTGTAAGGGGAGCTAGTGTTTGTTTCCAAGTCAGAAGTGGAGTTGAATCCCATGCAGTTTCTGGTCCTACTAGCAAGGGTTGTTTTCTGGTAAGAAGAGTCACTATTGAGCTCCCATTGCCAAACACAGTGCAAAGAGCACTCGCGTCTGTTCCCAGCAAGTACAGTGTATTGAACCGAAGAGGATCTACTGTTCTTGTTAGTTTCCTAAGCAGAATTGAACTATATATGGCCATGTGTAGGAAGCACAGTTCTTTTGTTCTGAGCAAGCTCACTGTTCGGACCCCATAGGAAAAAAAGTAGAGTAGAAGAGTGCTCTTTTCTCAAAAGCAGAGTGTGTTTCTTGTAAGGCGAGCTAGTGTTTGTTTCCCTGTCCTAAATGGAGTTGATTCACATGCATTTTCTTGTCCTACGAGCAAGAGTTGTTTTCTGAAAGAAGAGTCACTATTGCGCTCCCATTGTCATACACAGGGCAAATAACACTAGCGTCTGTTCCCAGCTTGTACTGTGTATTGGACTGAAGAGGAGCTACTGTTCTTGTCAGTTTCCTAATCAGAATTGAACTAGATATGGCCCGAGTGTTTAGGAAGTACAGTTCTTTTATTCTGAGCAGGCTCACTGTTCTAGACCTATATAAACACAGTAGAGTAGAAGAGTGCTCTTTTCTCAAAAGCAGAGTCTGTTTCTTGTAAGGCAAGCTAGCGTTTATTTCCCAGTTCTAAATGGAGTTGAATCACATGCAGTTTTCGGTCCTACGAGCAAGAGTTGTGTTCTGGTAAGGAAAGACACTATTGAGTTCCCATTACCATTCACAGTGCAAGTAGGACTCGCGTCTGTTCCCAGCAAGTACAGTGTAATGGACTGAAGAGGAGCTACTGTTCTTGTCAGTTTCCTAAGCAGAATTGAACTAGATATGGCCGTGCGTGTAGGAAGCACAGTTCTTTTGTTCTGAGCAAGCTCACTGTTCGGACCCCATAGGAAACACAGTAGAGTAGAAGAGTGTCTTTTCTCAAAAGCAGAGTGTGTTTCTTGAAAGGCGAGCTAGTGATTGTTTCCCAGTCATAAGTGGTGTTGAATCACATGCAGTTTCTGGTCCTACCAGCAAGAGTTGTTTTCTGGTAAGAAGAGTCACTATTGCGCTCCCATTGTCATACACAGGGCATGTACAGTGTATTGGACTGAAGAGGACCTACTGTTCTTGTCAGTTTCCTAAGCCGAATTGAACTAGATATGGCCGTGTGTGTAGGAACCACAGTTCTTTTGTTCTGAACAAGCTAACTGTTTGGAAAACTTAGGAAACACAGTACAGTAGAAGAGTGCTCTTTTTTCAAAAGCAGAGTGTGTTTCTTGTAAGGCGAGCTAGCATTTGTTTCCCAGTCCTAAAATGAGTTGAGACATATGCAGTTTTTGGTCCTACAAGCAAGAGTTGTTTTCTGGTAAGGAAAGTCACTATTGCTCTCCCTTTGCCATACACAGTGCAAATAGCACTCGCTTCTGTTCCCAGCTAGTACAGTCTATTGGACTGAAGAAGAGCTACTGTTCTTGTCAGTTTCCTAAGTAGAGTTGAACTAGATATGGCCCGTGTGTGTAAGAAGCACAGTTCTTTTGTTCAAAGCAAGCTCACTGTTCGGACTGCACAGGAAACACAGTAGAGTAGAAGAGTGCTCTTTTCTCCGAAGCAGAGTGTGTTTCTCTAAGGCGAGCTAGCGTTTATTTCCAAGTCCTAAATGAAGTTGAATCACATGCAGTTTCTGGTACTACGAGCAAGAGTTGTTTTCTGGTAAGGAAAGTCACCATTGCGCTCCCATTGCCATACACAGTGCAAATAGCACTCGCGTCTGTTCCCAGCAAGTACAGTGTATTGGACTGAAGAGGAACTATTGATTTTTCAGTTTCCTACGCAGAGTTGAACTAGTTATGGCCTGTGTCTGTAGGAAGCACAGTTCTTTTGCTCTGAGCAAGCTCACTGTTCAGACCCCATAGGAAAAAAAGTAGAGTAGAAGAGTGCTCTTTTCTCAAAAGCAGAGTGTGTTTCTTGTAAGGCGAGCTAATGTTTGTTTCCCAGTCCTAAATGGAGTTGATTCACATGCAGTTTCTGGTCCTACGAGCAAGAGTTGTTTTCTGATAAGAAGAGTCACTATTGCGCTCCCATTGTCATGCACAGGGCAAATAGCACTAGCGTCTGTTAGCAGCATGTACAGTGTATTGGACTGAAGAGGACCTACTGTTCTTGTCAGTTTCCTAAGCAGAATTGAACTAGACATGGCCCGTGTGTCTAGGAAGCACAGTTCTTTTGTTCTGAGCAAGCTCACTGTTCTGGCCCTATAGGAAACACAATAGAGTAGAAGAGTGCTCTTTTCTCAAAAGCAGAGTGTGTTTCTTGAAAGGTGAGCTAGTGTTTGTTTCCCAGTCCTAAATTGAGTTGAGTCACATGCAGTTTCTGGTCCTATGAGCAAGAGTTGTGTTCTGGTAAGGAAAGTCACTATTGCGCTCCCATTGCCATACACAGTGGAAATAGCACTCGTGTCTGTTCCCAGCAAGTACAGTGTATTGGACTGAAAAGCAGCTACTGTTCTTGTCAGTATCCTATGCAGAGTTGAACTAGATATGGCCCGTGTGTGTAGGAAGCACAGTTCTTTTGTTCTGAGCAAGCTCACTGTTCGGACCCCATAGGAAACCCTGTAGAGTAGAAGAGTGCCCTTTTCTAAAAAGCAGAGTGTGTTTCTTATAAGGCGAGCTAGCGTTTGTTTCCCAGTCCTAAATGGAGTTTATTCACATGCAGTTTCTGGTCCTACGAGCAAGAGTTGTTTCCTCGTAAGAAGAGTCACTATTACTCTCTCATTGCCATAAACAGTGCAAATAGCACTCGCGTCTGTTCCCAGCAAGTACAGTGTATTGGACTGAAACGGAGCTACTGTTCTTGTCAGTTTCCTAAGCAGAGTTGAACAAGATATGCCCGTGTGTTTAGGAAGCACAGTTCTTTTGCTCTGAGCAAGCTCACTGTTCGGACCCCATAGAAAACACAGTAGAATAGAAGAGTACTCTTTACTCAAAATCAGAGTGTGTTTCCTGTATTGCGAGCTAGCCTTCCTTTCCCATTCCTAAATGGAGTTGATCACATGCAGTTTCTGGTCCTACGAGCAAGAGTTGTTTTCTGGCAAAAGTCACTATTGCGGTCCCATTGTCATACACAGGGCAAATAGCACTGGCGTCGATTCCCAGCATGTACAGTGTATTGGACTGAAGAGGAGCTACTGTTCTTGTAAGTTTCCTAAGTAGAGTTGTACTAGATATGGCCGTGTGTGTAGGAGGCACAGTTCTTTTTTTCTGAGCTAGCTCACTGTTCGGACCCCATAGGAAACACAGTAGAGTAGAAGAGTGCTCTTTTCTCAAAAGCACAGTGTGTTTCTTGTAAGGCGAGCTAGTGTTTGATTCCCAGTCCTAAATAGATTTGAATCACATGCAGTTTCTGGTCCTACGAGCAGGAGTTGTTTTCTGGTAAGTAAAGTCCCTATTGCGCTCCCATTGCCATAAGGAGTGCGAATAGCACTCGCGTCTGTTCCCAGCATGTACAGTGTATTGTACTGAGGAGGATCTACTGTTCTTGTCAGTTTTTTAAGCAGAATTGAACTAGATATGGCTGTGTGTATATGAAGCACAGTTCTTTTGTTCTTAGCAAGCTCACTGTCTGGCCCTACAGGAAACACAGTAGAGTAGAAGAGTGCTCTTTTCTCAAAAGCAGAGTGTGTTTCTTGTAAGGCGAGCTAGCGTTTGTTTCCCAGTCCTAAATGGAGTTGAATCACATGCAGTTTCTGGTCCTACGAGCAAGAGTTGTTTTCTGGTAAGAAGAGTCACTATTGTGCTCCCATTGTCATACACAGGGCAAATAGCACTGGTGTCTCTTCCCAGCAAGTACAGTGTATTGGACTGAAGAGGATCTACTGTACTTGTCAGTTTCCTAAGCAGAATTGAACTAGATATGGTCGTGTGTTTAGGAAGCACAGTTCTTTTGTTCTGAGCAAGCTCACTCTTCTGGCCCTATAGGAAACACAGTAGAGTAGAAGAGTGCTCTTTGCTCAAAAGCAGAGTGTGTTTCTTGTAAGGCGAGCTACGGTTTGTTTCCCAGTCCTAAATGGACTTGAATCACATGCAGTTTTTGGTCCTACTAGCAAGAGTTGTTTTCTGGTAAGGAAAGTCACTGTTGCACTCCCAATGCCATACACTGTGAAAATACCACTCGCGTCTGTTCCCAGCAAGTACAGTGTATTGGACTGAAGAGGAGCTACTGTTCTTGACAGTTTCCTAAGCAGAGTTGAACTAGATATGGCCCGTGTGTGTAGGAAGCACAGTTCTTTTGTTCTGAGCAAGCTCACTGTTAGGACCCCATAGGAAACACAGTATAGTAGAAGAGTGCTCTTTTCTCAAAAGCAGAGTGTGTTTCTTGTGGCGAGCTAGCATTTGTTTCTCAGTCCTAAATGGAGATGAATCACATGCAGTTTCTGGTCCTACGAGCAAGAGTTGTTTTCTGGTAAGGAAAGTCACTATTGCGCTCCCATTGCCCTACACAGTGCAAAGAGCACTCGCGTCTGTTCCCAGCAAGTACAGTGTATTGGACTGAAGAGCAGCTACTGTTCTTGTCAGTATCCTAAGCAGAGTTGAACTAGATATGGCCCGTGTGTGTAGGAAGCACAGTTCTTTTGTTCTGACCAAGCTAACTGTTCGGACCCCATAGGAAACCCTGTAGAGTAGAAGAGTGTTCTTTTCTAAAAAGCAGAGTATGTTTCTTGTAAGGCGAGCTAGCGTTTGTTTCCCAGTCGTAAATGGAGTTGAATCCCATGAAGTTTCTGTTCCTACGAGCAAGAGTTGTTTTCTGGTAAGAAGAGTCACTATTGCGCTCCCATTGTCATACACAGGACAAATAGCACTGGCGTCTGTTCCCAGCATTTACAGTGTATTGGACTGAAGAGGAGCTACTGTCCTTGTCAGTTTGCTTTGCAGAGTTGACCTAGATATGGCCCGTGTGTGTAGGAAGCACACTTCATTTGTTCTGAGCAAGCTCACTGTTCTGCCCTATAGGAAACACAGTAGAGTAGAAGAATGCTCTTTTCGCAAAAGCAGAGTGTGTTTCTTGTAAGGCAAGCTAGGGTATGTCCCAGTCAGAAATGGAGTTGAATCCCATGCGGTTTCTGTTCCTATGAGCAAGAGTTGTTTTCTGGTAAGAAGAGTCACTATTGCGCTCCCATTGCCATACACAGTGCAAATAGCACTCGCGTCTGTTCCCAGCTAGTACAGTGTATTGTTTTGAAGATGAGCTACTGTTCTCGTGAGTTTCCTAAGCAGAGTTGAACTAGATATGGCCCGTGTGTGTAGGAAGCACAGTTCTTTTGTTCTGAGCAAGCTCACTGTTTGGACCCCATAGGAAACACAGTAGAGTAGAAGAGTGCTCTTTTCTCAAAAGCAGAGTGTGTTTCTTGTAAGGCGAGCTAGCGTTTGTTTCCCAGTCCTAAATGGAGTTTAATCACATGCAGTTTCTGGTCCTACGAACAAGAGTTGTTTCCTCGTAAGAAGTGTCACTATTACTCTCTCATTTCCATACACAGTGCAAATAGCACTCGCGTCTGTTCCCAGCAAGTACAGTGTATTGGACTGAAACGGAGCTACTGTTCTTGTCAGTTTCCTAAGCAGAGTTGAACAAGATATGCCCCTGTGTGTAGGAAGCACAGGTCTTTTGCTCTGAGCAAGCTCACTGTTCGGACCCCATAGAAAACACAGTAGAATAGAAGAGTACTCTTTACTCAAAATCAGAGTGTGTTTCCTGTAAGGCGAGCTAGCCTTCCTTTCCCAGTCCTAAATGGAGTTGATCACATGCAGTTTCTGGTCCTACGAGCAAGAGTTGTTTTCTGGCAAAAACAACTTTTCTGGCAAAAAGAGTCACTATTGCGCTCCCATTGTCATACACAGGGCAAATAGCACTGGCGTCTGTTCCCAGCATGTACAGTGTATTGGACTGAAAAGAATCTACTGTTCTTGTAAGTTTCCTAAGCAGAGTTGTACTAGATATGGCCCATGTGTGTAGGAAGCACAGTTCTTTTTTTCTGTGCTAGCTCACTGTTCGGACCCCATAGGAAACACAGTAGAGTAGAAGAGTGCTCTTTTCTCAAAAGCAGAGTGTGTTTCTTGTAAGGCGAGCTAGTGTTTGTTTCCCAGTCCTAAATGGAGTTGAACCACATGCAGTTTCTGGTCCTACGAGCAAGAGTTCTTTTCTGGTAAGAAGAGTCACTATTGGGCTCCCATTGTCATACACAGGGCAAATAGCACTAGCGTCTGTTAGCAGCATGTACAATGTATTGGACTGAAGAGGATCTACTGTTCTTGTCAGTTTCCTAAGCAGAATTGAACTAGACATGGCCCGTGTGTGTAGGAAGCACAGTTCTTTTGTTCTGAGCAAGCTCACTGTTCTGGCCCTATAGGATACACAGTAGAGTAGAAGTGTGCTCTTTTCTCAAAAGCAGAGTGTGTTTCTTGTAAGGTGAGCTAGCATTTTTTTCCCAGTCCTAAATGGAGTTGAATCACATGCAGTATTTGGTTTACGAGCAAGATTTGTTTTCTGGTAAGGAAAGTCACTATTGCGCTCCCATTGCCATGCACAGTGCAAATAGCACTCGCGTCTGTTCCCAGCAAGTACAGTGTATTGGACTGAAGAGGAGCTACTGTTCTTGTCAGTTTCCTAAGCAGAGTTGAACTAGATATGGCCCTTGTGTGTAGGAAGCACAGTTCTTTTGTTCTTAGCAAGCTCACTGTTTAGACCCCATAGGAAACACAGTAGAGTAGGAGAGTGCTCTTTTCTCAAAAGCAGAGGGAGTTTCTTGTAAGATGAGCTAGCGTTTGTTTCCCAGTCAGAAATAGAATTGAATCCCATGCAGTTTCTGGTCCTACGAGCAAGAGTTGTTTTCTGGTAAGGAGAGTCACTATTGCGCTCCTATTGCAATATACAGTGCAAATAGCACTCGTGTCTGTTCCCACCAAGTACAGTGTATTGGACTGAAGAGGAGCTATTGTTCTTGTCATTTTCCTAAGCAGAGTTGAACTAGATATGCCCCGTGTGTGTAGGAAGCACAGTTCTTTTGTTCTGAGCAAGCTCACTGTTCGGACCCTATAGGAAACACAGTAGAGTTGATGAGTGCTCTTTTCTCAAATGCAGAGTGTGTTTCTTGTAAGGCTAGCTAGCGTTTGTTTCCCAATCCTAAATGGAGTTGAATCCCATGCAGTTTCTGGTTTTACGAGCAAGAGTTGTTTTCTGGTAAGAAGAGTCACTATTGCGCTCCCATTGCCATACACAGGGCAAATAGCACTGGCGTCTGTTCCCAGTATATACAGTGTATTGGACTGAAGAGGATCTACTGTTCTTGTCAGTTTCCTAAGCAGAGTTGAACTAGATATGGCCCGTGTGTGCAGGAAGCACAGTTCTTTTGTTCTGAGAATGCTCACTCTTCTGGCACTATAGGAAACACATTAGAGTAGAAGAGTGCTCATTTCTCAAAAGCAGAGTGAGTTTCTTGTAAGTCGAGCTAGCGTTTGATTCCCAGTCCTAAATAGATTTGAATCACATGCAGTTTCTGGTCCTACGAGCAAGAGTTGTTTTCTGGTAAGGAAAGTCCCTATTGCGCACCCATTGCCATAAGCAGTGCGAATAGCACTCGCGTCTGTTCCCAGCATGTACAGTGTATTGTACTGAGGATTATCTACTGTTCTTGTCAGTTTTTTAAGCAGAATTGAACTAGATATGGCTGTGTGTATATGAAGCACAGTTCTTTTGTTCTTAGCAAGCTCACTGTCTGGCCCTACAGGAAACACAGTAGAGTAGAAGAGTGCTCTTTTCTCAAAAGCAGAGTTTGTTTCTTGTAAGTCGAGCTAGCGTTTGATTCCCAGTCCTAAATAGATTTGAATCACATGCAGTTTCTGGTCCTACGAGCAGGAGTTGTTTTCTGGTAAGAAGAGTCACTATTGCGCTCCAATTGCCACACACAGTGCAAATAGCACTCGATTCTGTTCCCAGCAAGTACAGTGTATTGGACTGAAGAGGAGCTACTGTTCTTGTCAGTTTCTTAAGCATAGTTGAACTAGATATGGCCCGTGTGTGCAGGAAGCACAGTTCTTTTTTTCTGAGCAAGCTCACTGTTCGGTTCCCATAGGAAAAACAGTAGAGTAGAAGAGTGCTCATTTCTCAAAAGCAGAGTGTGTTTCTTGTAATGCGAGCTTGCGTTTGTTTCCCAGTCCTAAATGGAGTTGAATCTCATGCAGTTTTTTGGTTCTACTAGCAAGAGTAGTTTTCTGGTAAGAACAGTCCCTATTGTGCTCCCATTGTCATACACAAGTCAAATAGCACTGGCGTCTGTTCCCAGGAAGTACAGTGTTTTGGACTGAAGAGGATCTACTGTTCTTGTCAGTTTCCTATTCAGAATTGAACTAGATAGGGCCCGTGTGTGTAGGAAGCACAGTTCTTTTGTTCTGAGCAAGCTCACTGTTAGGACCCCATAGGAAACACAGTATAGTAGAAGAGTGCTCTTTTCTCAAAAGCAAAGTGTGTTTCTTGTAAGGCGAGCTAGCATTTGTTTCCCAGTCCTAAATGGAGATGAATCACATGCAGTTTCTGGTCCTACGAGCAAGAGTTGTTTTCTGGTAAGGAAAGTCACTATTGCGCTCCCATTGCCATACACAGTGCAAATAGCACTCGCGTCTGTTCCCAGCAAGTACAGTGTATTGGACTGAAGAGCAGCTACCCTTCTCGTCAGTATCCTAAGCAGAGCTGAACTAGATATGGCAGTGTGTGTAGGAAGCACAGTTCTTTTGTTCTGACCAAGCTCACTGTTCGGACCCCATAGGAAACCCTGTAGAGTAGAAGAGTGCCCTTTTCTAAAAAGCAGAGTGTGTTTCTTGTAAGGCGAGCTAGCGTTTGTTTCCCAGTCGTAAATGGAGTTGAATCCCATGAAGTTTCTGTTCCTACGAGCAAGAGTTGTTTTCTGGTAAGAAGAGTCACTATTGCGCTCCCATTGCCATACACAGGACAAATAGCACTGGCCTCTGTTCCCAGCATTTACAGTGTATTGGACTGAAGAGGAGCTACTGTCCTTGTCAGTTTGCTTTGCAGAGTTTACCTAGATATGGCCCGTGTACTTAGGAAGCACACTTCATTTGTTCTGAGCAAGCTCACTGTTCGGACCCCATAGGAAACACAGTAGAGTTGAAGAGTGCTCTTTTCGCAAAAGCAGTGTGTGTTTCTTGAAAGGCAAGCTAGGGTAGGTTTCCCACTCAGAAATGGAGTTGAATCCCATGCGGTTTCTGTTCCTACGAGCAAGAGTTGTTTTCTGGTAAGGAATCACTCTTGCGCTCCCATTGCCATACACAGTGCAAATAGCACTCGCGTCTGTTCCCAGCAAGTACAGTGTATTGGACTGAAGAGGAGCTACTGTTCTCGTGAGTTTCCTAAGCAGAGTTGAACTAGATATGGCCCGTGTGTGTAGGAAGCACAGTTCTTTTGTTCTGAGCAAGCTCACTGTTTGGACCCCATAGGAAACACAGTAGAGTAGAAGAGTGCTCTTTTCTCAAAAGCAGAGTGTGTTTCTTGTAAGGCGAGCTAGCGTTTGTTTCCCAGTCCTAAATGGAGTTTAATCACATGCAGTTTTTGGTCCTACGAGCAAGAGTTGTTTTCTGGTAAGAAGAGTCACTATTGCGCTCCAATTGCCACACACAGTGCAAATAGCACTCGCGTCTGTTCCCAGCAAGTACAGCATATTGGACTGAAGAGGAGCTACTGTTCTTGTCAGTTTCCTGAGCACAGTTGAACTAGATATGGCCCGTGTGTGCAGGAAGCACAGTTCTTTTGCTCTGAGCAAGCTCACTGTTCAGATCCCATAGAAAACACAGTAGAGTAGAAGAGTGCTCATTTCTCAAAAGCAGAGTGTGTTTCCTGTAAGGCGAGCTAGCCTTCCTTTCCCAGTCCTAAATGGAGTTGATCACATGCAGTTTCTGGTCCTACGAGCAAGAGTTGTTTTCTGGCAAAAGAGTCACTATTGCGCTCCCATTGTCATACACAGGGCAAATAGCACTGGCGTCTGTTCCCAGCATGTACAGTGTATTGGACTGAAGAGGAGCTACTGTTCTTGTAAGTTTCCTAAGCAGAGTTGTACTAGATATGGCCCATGTGTGTAGGAAGCACAGTTCTTTTGTTCTGAGCAAGCTCACTGTTCAGACCCCATAGGCAACACAGTAGCGTAGAAGGGTGCTCTTTTCTCAAAAGCAGAGTGTGTTTCTTGTAAGGCAAACTAGAATTTGTTTCCCAGTCCTAAATGGAGTTGAATCACATGCAGTTTCTTGTCCTATGAGCAAGAGTTGTTTTCTGGTAAGAAGAGTGACTATTGCGCTCCCATTGTCATACACAGGGCAAATAGCACTAGCATCTGTTCCCAGCAAGTACAGTGTATTGGACTGAAGAGGATCTACTGTTCTTGTCAGTTTCCTAAGCAGAGTTGAACTAGATATGGCCCGTGTGTGTAGGAAACACAGTTCTTTTGTTCTGAGCAAGCTCACTGTTCGGACCCCATAGGAAACACAGTAGAGTAGAAGAGTGCTCTTTTCTCAAAAGCAGAGTGTGTTTCTTGTAAGGCGAGCTTGCATTTGTTTCCCAGTCCTAAATGGAGTTTAATCACATGCAGTTTCTTGTCCTATGAGCAAGAGTTGTTTTCTGGTAAGAAGAGTCACTATTGCGCTCCCATTGCCATACACAGGGCAAATAGCACTGGCGTCTGTTCCCAGCATGTACAGTGTATTGGACTGAAGAGGATCTACTGTTTTTGTCAGTTTGCTTTGCAGAGTTGACCTAGATATGGTCCGTGTGTGTAGGAAGCACACTTCATTTGTTCTGAGCAAGCT
>NW_026738437.1:0-17000 GCF_949786415.1 Peromyscus eremicus
GTCACATGCAGTTTCTGCTCCTACGAGCAAGAGTTGTTTTCTGGTAAGGAAAGTCACTATTGCGCTCCCATTGCCATACACAGTGCAAATAGCCTTCCCGTATGTTCCCAGCAAGTACAGTGTATTGGATTGAAAAGGAGCTACTGTTCCTCTCAGTTTCCTAAGCAGAGTTGAACTAGATATGGCCCGTGTGTAGGAAGTACAGTTTTTTTGTTCTGAGCAAGCTCACTGTTCGGAACACATAGGAAACACAGTAGAGGAGAAGAGTGCTCTTTTCTCAAAAGCAGAGTGTGTTTCATGTAAGGCGACCTAGCATTTGTTTCCCACTCCTAAGTGGAGTTGAATCACATGCAGTTTCTGGTCCTACGATCAAGAGTTGTTTTCTGGTAAGGAAAGTCACTATTGGGCTCCCATTGCCGTACACAGTACAAATAGCACTCGCGTCTATTCCCAGCAAGTACAGTGTATCGGACTGAAGAGGAGCTACTGTTCTAGTTGGTTTCCTAAGCAGAGTTGAACTAGATATGGCCCGTGTGTGTAGGAAGCACAGTTATTTTGTTCTGTGCAAACTCACTGTTCGGACCCCATAGGAAAAACAGTAGAGTAGAAGAGTGCACATTTCTCTAAAACCGAGTGTGTTTCTTGTAAGGCAAGCTACTGTTTGATTCCCAGTCCTAAATGGAGTGGAGTCACATGCAGTTTCTGGTCCTTACGAGCAAGAGTTGTTTTCTGGTAAGGAAAGTCACTATTGCACTCCCATTGCCATACACAGTGCAAATAGCCTTCTCGTCTGTTCCCAGCAAGTACAGTGTATTGGATTGAAAAGGAGCTACTGTTCTTCTCAGTTTCCTAAGCAGAGTTGAACTAGATATGGCCCGTGTGTGTAGGAAGTACAGTTTTTTTTGTTCTGAGCAAGCTCACTGTTCGGAACACATAGGAAACACAGTAGAGTAGAAGAGTGCTCTTTTCTCAAAAGCAGAGTGTGTTTCTTGTAAAGCGAGCTAGAGTTTGTTTCCCAGTCCTAAATGGAGTTGAATCACATGCAGTTTCTGGTCCTACGAGCAAGAGTTGTTTTCTGGTAAGAACAGTCACTATTGCGCTGCCATTGCCATACACAGGACAAATAGCACTGGCGTCTGTTCCCAGCAAGTACAGTGTATTGGACTGAAGAGGATATACTGTTCTTGTCAGGTTCCTAAGCAGACTTGAACTAGATATGGCCGTGTGAGTAGGAAGTACAGTTTTTTTGTTCTGAGCAAGCTCACTGTTCGGAACACATAGGAAACACAGTAGAGGAGAAGAGTGCTCTTTTCTCAAAAGCAGAGTGTGTTTCATGTAAGGCGACCTAGCATTTGTTTCCCACTCCTAAGTGGAGTTGAATCACATGCAGTTTCTGGTCCTATGATCAAGAGTTGTTTTCTGGTATGGAAAGTCACTATTGCGCTCCCATTGCCGTACACAGTACAAATAGCACTCGCGTCTGTTCCCAGCAAGTACAGTGTATCGGACTGAAGAGGAGCTACTGTTCTTGTTGGTTTCCTAAGCAGAGTTGAACTAGGTATGGCCCGTGTGTGTAGGAAGCACAGTTATTTTGTTCTGTGCAAACTCACTGTTCGGACCGCATAGGAAACACAGTAGAGTGGAAGAGTACTCTTTTCTCAAAAGCAGAGTGTGTTTCATGTATGCGAGCTAGCATTTGTTTCCCAGTCCTAAATGGAGTTGAATCACATGCAGTTTCTGGTCATACGAGCAAGAGTTGTTTTCTGGTAAGGAAAGTAACTATTGTGCTCCCATTGCCATACACAGTGCAAATTAGCACTCGCGTCTTTTCCCAGCAAATACAGTGTATTGGACTGAATAGGAGCTACTGTTCTTGTCAGTTTCCTAAGGAGAGTTGAACTAGATATGGGCCGTGTGTGTAGGAAGCACAGTTCTTTTGTTCTGAGCAAGCTCACTGTTTGGACCCCATAGGAAACACAGTAGAGTAGAAGAGTGCCCTTTTCTCGAAAGCAGAGTGTGTTTCTTGTAAGGCAAACTACTGTTTGTTTTCCAGTCCTAAATGGAGTGGAATCACTTGCAGTTTCTGGTCCTACGAGCAAGAGTTGTTTTCTGGTAAGGAAAGTCACTATTGCGCTCCCATTGCCACACACAGTGCAAATAGCCCTCCCGTCTGTTCCCAGCAAGAACAGTGTATTGGACTGAAGAGGAGCTACTGTTCTTCTCAGTTTCCTAAGCAGAGTTGAACTAGATATGGCCCGTGTGTGTAGGAAGCACAGTTATTTTTTTCTGTGCAAACTCACTGTTCGGACCGCATAGGAAACACAGTAGAGTAGAAGAGTACTCTTTTCTCAAAAGCAGAGTGTGTTTCATGTATGCGAGCTAGCATTTGTTTCCCAGTCCTAAATGGAGTTGAATCACATGCAGTTTCTGGTCCTACGAGCAAGAGTTGTTTTCTGGTACGGAAAGTAACTATTGCGCTCCCATTTCCATACACAGTGCTAATAGCACTCGCGTCTTTTCCCAGCAAGTACAGTGTATTGGACTGAAGAGGATATACTGTTCTTGTCAGGTTCCTAAGCAGAATTGAACTAGATATGGCCGTGTGAGTAGGAAGTACAGTTTTTTTGTTCTGAGCAAGCTCACTGTTCGGAACACATAGGAAACACAGTAGAGTAGAAGAGTGCTCTTTTCTCAAAAGCAGAGTGTGTTTCATGTAAGGCCACCTAGCATTTGTTTCCCACTCCTAAGTGGAGTTGAATCACATGCAGTTTCTGGTCCTACGATCAAGAGTTGTTTTCTGGTAAGGAAAGTCACTATTGCGCTCCCATTGCCGTACACAGTACAAATAGCACTCGCGTCTGTTCCCTGCAAGTACAGTGTATCGGACTGAAGAGGAGCTACTGTTCTTGTTGGTTTACTAAGCAGAGTTGAACTAGATATGGCCCGTGTGTAGGAAGCACAGTTATTTTGTTCTGTGCAAACTCACTGTTCGGACCGCATAGGAAACACAGTAGAGTAGAAGAGTACTCTTTTCTCAAAAGCAGAGTGTGTTTCATGTATGCGAGCTAGCATTTGTTTCCCAGTCCTAAATGGAGTTGAATCACATGCAGTTTCTGGTCCTACGAGCAAGAGTTGTTTTCTGGTAAGGAAAGTAACTATTACGCTCCCATTGCCATACACAGTGCAAATAGCACTCGCGTCTTTTCTCAGTAAGTACAGTGTATTGGACTGAATAGGAGCTACTGTTCTTGTCAGTTTCCTAAGGAGAGTTGAACTAGATATGGGCCGTGTGTGTAGGAAGCACAGTTCTTTTGTTCTGAGCAAGCTCACTGTTTGGACCCCATAGGAAACACAGTAGAGTAGAAGAGTGCCCTTTTCTCGAAAGCAGAGTGTGTTTCTTGTAAGGCAAACTACTGTTTGTTTTCCAGTCCTAAATGGAGTGGAATCACATGCAGTTTCTGGTCCTACGAGCAAGAGTTGTTTTCTGGTAAGGAAAGTCACTATTGCGCTCCCATTGCCACACACAGTGCAAATAGCCCTCCCGTCTGTTCCCAGCAAGAATAGTGTATTGGACTGAAGAGGAGCTACTGTTCTTCTCAGTTTCCTAAGCAGAGTTGAACTAGATATGGCCCATGTGTGTAGGAAGCACAGTTCTTTTTTTCCGAGCAAGCTCACTGTTCTGGCTCCATAGGAAATACAGTAGAGTAGAATTGTGCTCTTTTCTCAAAAGCAGAGTGTGTTTCTTGTAATGCGAGCTAGAGTTTGTTTCCCAGTCCTAAATGGAGTTGAATCACATGCAGTTTCTGGTCCTACGAGCAAGAGTTGTTTTCTGGTAAGAACAGTCACTATTGCGCTGCCATTGCCATACACAGGACAAATAGCACTGGCGTCTGTTCCCAGCAAGTACAGTGTATTGGACTGAAGAACACATACTGTTCTTGTCAGGTTCCTAAGCAGACTTGAACTAGATATGGCCGTGTGAGTAGGAAGTACAGTTTTTTTGTTCTGAGCAAGCTCACTCTTCGGAACACATAGGAAACACAGTAGAGGAGAAGAGTGCTCTTTTCTCAAAAGCAGAGTGTGTTTCATGTAAGGCGACCTAGCATTTGTTTTCCACTCCTAAGTGGAGTTGAATCACATGCAGTTTCTGGTCCTACGATCAAGAGTTGTTTTCTGGAAAGGAAAGTCACTATTGCGCTCCCATTGCCGTACACAGTACAAATAGCACTCGCGTCTGTTCCCTGCAAGTACAGTGTATCGGACTGAAGAGGAGCTACTGTTCTTGTTGGTTTCCTAAGCAGAGTTGAACTAGGTATGGCCCGTGTGTGTAGGAAGCACAGTTATTTTGTTCTGTGCAAACTCACTGTTCGGACCGCATAGGAAACACAGTAGAGTGGAAGAGTACTCTTTTCTCAAAAGCAGAGTGTGTTTCATGTATGCGAGCTAGCATTTGTTTCCCAGTCCTAAATGGAGTTGAATCACATGCAGTTTCTGGTCATACGAGCAAGAGTTGTTTTCTGGTAAGGAAAGTAACTATTGTGCTCCCATTGCCATACACAGTGCAAATAGCACTCGCGTCTTTTCCCAGCAAATACAGTGTATTGGACTGAATAGGAGCTACTGTTCTTGTCAGTTTCCTAAGGAGAGTTGAACTAGATATGGGCCGTGTGTGTAGGAAGCACAGTTCTTTTGTTCTGAGCAAGCTCACTGTTTGGACCCCATAGGAAACACAGTAGAGTAGAAGAGTGCTCTTTTCTCTAAAGCAGAGTGTGTTTCTTGTAAGGCAAGCTACCGTTTGTTTTCCAGTCCTAAATGGAGTGGAATCACATGCAGTTTCTGGTCCTACGAGCAAGAGTTATTTTCTGGTGAGAAAAGTCACTATTCTGCTCCCATTGCCATACACAGTGCAAATAGCCCTCCCGTCTGTTCCCAGAAAGTACACTGTATTGGACTGAAGAGGAGCTACTGTTCTTCTCAGTTTCCTAAGCAGAGTTGAACTAGATATGGCCCGTGTGTGTAGGAAGCACAGTTCTTTTTTTCCGAGCAAGTTCACTGTTCTGGCCCTATAGGAAACACAGTAGAGTAGAAGAGTGCTCTTTTCTCAAAAGCAGAGTGTGTTTCTTGTAAAGCGAGCAAGAGTTTGTTTCCCAGTCCTAAATGGAGTTGAATCACATGCAGTTTCTTGTCCTACGAGCAAGAGTTGTTTTCTGGTAAGAAGAGTCACTATTGCGCTGCCAATGCCATACACAGGACAAATAACACTGGCGTCTGTTCCCAGCAAGTACAGTGTATTGGACTGAAGAGGATATACTGTTCTTGTCAGGTTCCTAAGCAGACTTCAACTAGATATGGCCGTGTGAGTACGAAGTGCAGTTTTTTTGTTCTGAGCAAGCTCACTGTTCGAGACACATAGGAAACACAGTAGAGTAGAAGAGTGCTCTTTTCTCAAAAGCAGAGTGTGTTTCATGTAAGGCGACCTAGCATTTGTTTCCCACTCCTAAGTGGAGTTGAATCACATGCAGTTTCTGGTCCTACGATCAAGAGTTGTTTTCTGGTAAGGAAAGTCACTATTGCGCTCCCATTGCCGTACACAGTACAAATAGCACTCGCGTCTGTTCCCAGCAAGTACAGTGTATCGGACTGAAGAGGAGCTACTGTTGTTGTTGGTTTCCTAAGCAGAGTTGAACTAGATATGGCCCGTGTGTGTAGGAAGCACAGTTCTTTTGTTCTGAGCAAGCTCACTGTTTGGACCCCATAGGAAACACAGTAGAGTAGAAGAGTGCTCTTTTCTCTAAAGCAGAGTGTGTTTCTTGTAAGGCAAGCTACCGTTTGTTTCCCATTCCTAAATAGAGTGGAATCACATGCAGTTTCTGGTCCTACGAGCAAGAGTTGTTTTCTGGTAAGGAAAGTCACTATTGTGCTCCCATTGCCATACACAGTGCAAATAGCCCTCCCGTCTGTTCCCAGCAAGTACAGTGTATTGGACTGAAGAGGAGCTACTGTTCTTCTCAGTTTCCTAAGCAGAGTTGAACTAGATATGGCCCGTGTGTGTGGGAAGCACAGTTCTTTTTTTCTGAGCAAGCTCACTGTTCTGGCCCTATAGGAAATACAGTAGAGTAGAAGAGTGCTCTTTTCGCAAAAGCAGAGTGTGTTTCTTGTAAAGCGAGCTAGAGTTTGTTTCCCAGTCCTAAATGGAGTTGAATCACATGCAGTTTCTGGTCCTACGAGCAAGAGTTGTTTTCTGGTATGAAGAGTCACTATTGCGCTGCCATTGCCATAGCACTGGCGTCTGTTCCCAGCAAGTACAGTGTATTGGACTGAAGAGGATATACTGTTCTTGTCAGGTTCCTAAGCAGACTTGAACTAGATATGGCCATGTGAGTAGGAAGTACAGTTTTTTTGTTCTGAGCAAGCTCACTGTTCGGAACACATAGGAAACACAGTACAGTAGAAGAGTGCTCTTTTCTCAAAAGCAGAGTGTGTTTCATGTAAGGCGAGCTACCGTTTGTTTCCCAGTCCTAAATGGAGTTGAGTCACATGCAGTTTTTTGTCCTACGAGCAAGAGTTGTTTTCTGGTAAGACAAGTCACTATTGTGCTCCAATGCCATACACAGTGCAAATAGCACTCGCGTCCGTTCCCCGCAAGTACAGTGTATTGGACTGAAGAGGATCTACTGTTCTTGTCAGTTTCCTAAGCAGAGTTGAACTAGATATGGCCGTGTGTGTAGGAAGCACAGTTCTTTTGTTCTGAGCAAGCTCACTGTTCGGACCCCAGAGGAAACACAGTAGAGTAAAAGAGTACTCTTTTCTCAAAAGCAGAGTGTGTTTCTTGTAAGGCGAGCTAGCGTTTGTTTCCCAGTCCTAAATGGAGTTGAGTCACATGCAGTTTTTTGTCCTACGAGCAAGAGTTGTTTTCTGGTAAGACGAGTCACTATTGTGCTCCCATTGCCATACACAGTGCAAATAGCACTCGCGTCTGTTCCCCGCAAGTACAGTGTATTGGACGGATGAGGAGCTACTGTTCTTGTCAGTTTCCTAAGCAGAGTTGAAATAGATATGGCCCGTGTGTGTAGGAAGCACAGTTCTTTTGTTCTGAGCAAGCTCACTGTTTGGACACCATAGGAAACACAGTAGAGTAGAAGAGTGCTCTTTTCTCAAAAGCAGAGTGTGTTTCATGTAAGGCCACCTAGCATTTGTTTCCCACTCCTAAGTGGAGTTGAATCACATGCAGTTTCTGGTCCTACGATCAAGAGTTGTTTTCTGGTAAGGAAAGTCACTATTGCGCTCCCATTGCCGTACACAGTACAAATAGCACTCGCGTCTGTTCCCTGCAAGTACAGTGTATCGGACTGAAGAGGAGCTACTGTTCTTGTTGGTTTCCTAAGCAGAGTTGAACTAGATATGGCCCGTGTGTGTAGGAAGCACAGTTATTTTGTTCTGTGCAAACTCACTGTTCGGACCGCATAGGAAACACAGTAGAGTAGAAGAGTACTCTTTTCTCAAAAGCAGAGTGTGTTTCATGTATGCGAGCTAGCATTTGTTTCCCAGTCCTAAATGGAGTTGAATCACATGCAGTTTCTGGTCCTACGAGCAAGAGTTGTTTTCTGGTAAGGAAAGTAACTATTACGCTCCCATTGCCATACACAGTGCAAATAGCACTCGCGTCTTTTCTCAGTAAGTACAGTGTATTGGACTGAATAGGAGCTACTGTTCTTGTCAGTTTCCTAAGGAGAGTTGAACTAGATATGGGCCGTGTGTGTAGGAAGCACAGTTCTTTTGTTCTGAGCAAGCTCACTGTTTGGACCCCATAGGAAACACAGTAGAGTAGAAGAGTGCCCTTTTCTCGAAAGCAGAGTGTGTTTCTTGTAAGGCAAACTACTGTTTGTTTTCCAGTCCTAAATGGAGTGGAATCACTTGCAGTTTCTGGTCCTACGATCAAGAGTTGTTTTCTGGTAAGGAAAGTCACTATTGCGCTCCCATTGCCACACACAGTGCAAATAGCCCTCCCGTCTGTTCCCAGCAAGAATAGTGTATTGGACTGAAGAGGAGCTACTGTTCTTCTCAGTTTCCTAAGCAGAGTTGAACTAGATATGGCCCATGTGTGTAGGAAGCACAGTTCTTTTTTTCCGAGCAAGCTCACTGTTCTGGCTCCATAGGAAATACAGTAGAGTAGAATTGTGCTCTTTTCTCAAAAGCAGAGTGTGTTTCTTGTAATGCGAGCTAGAGTTTGTTTCCCAGTCCTAAATGGAGTTGAATCACATGCAGTTTCTGGTCCTACGAGCAAGAGTTGTTTTCTGGTAAGAACAGTCACTATTGCGCTGCCATTGCCATACACAGGACAAATAGCACTGGCGTCTGTTCCCAGCAAGTACAGTGTATTGGACTGAAGAACACATACTGTTCTTGTCAGGTTCCTAAGCAGACTTGAACTAGATATGGCCGTGTGAGTAGGAAGTACAGTTTTTTTGTTCTGAGCAAGCTCACTCTTCGGAACACATAGGAAACACAGTAGAGGAGAAGAGTGCTCTTTTCTCAAAAGCAGAGTGTGTTTCATGTAAGGCGACCTAGCATTTGTTTTCCACTCCTAAGTGGAGTTGAATCACATGCAGTTTCTGGTCCTACGATCAAGAGTTGTTTTCTGGAAAGGAAAGTCACTATTGCGCTCCCATTGCCGTACACAGTACAAATAGCACTCGCGTCTGTTCCCTGCAAGTACAGTGTATCGGACTGAAGAGGAGCTACTGTTCTTGTTGGTTTCCTAAGCAGAGTTGAACTAGGTATGGCCCGTGTGTGTAGGAAGCACAGTTATTTTGTTCTGTGCAAACTCACTGTTCGGACCGCATAGGAAACACAGTAGAGTGGAAGAGTACTCTTTTCTCAAAAGCAGAGTGTGTTTCATGTATGCGAGCTAGCATTTGTTTCCCAGTCCTAAATGGAGTTGAATCACATGCAGTTTCTGGTCATACGAGCAAGAGTTGTTTTCTGGTAAGGAAAGTAACTATTGTGCTCCCATTGCCATACACAGTGCAAATAGCACTCGCGTCTTTTCCCAGCAAATACAGTGTATTGGACTGAATAGGAGCTACTGTTCTTGTCAGTTTCCTAAGGAGAGTTGAACTAGATATGGGCCGTGTGTGTAGGAAGCACAGTTCTTTTGTTCTGAGCAAGCTCACTGTTTGGACCCCATAGGAAACACAGTAGAGTAGAAGAGTGCTCTTTTCTCTAAAGCAGAGTGTGTTTCTTGTAAGGCAAGCTACCGTTTGTTTTCCAGTCCTAAATGGAGTGGAATCACATGCAGTTTCTGGTCCTACGAGCAAGAGTTATTTTCTGGTGAGAAAAGTCACTATTCTGCTCCCATTGCCATACACAGTGCAAATAGCCCTCCCGTCTGTTCCCAGAAAGTACACTGTATTGGACTGAAGAGGAGCTACTGTTCTTCTCAGTTTCCTAAGCAGAGTTGAACTAGATATGGCCCGTGTGTGTAGGAAGCACAGTTCTTTTTTTCCGAGCAAGTTCACTGTTCTGGCCCTATAGGAAACACAGTGGAGTAGAAGAGTGCTCTTTTCTCAAAAGCAGAGTGTGTTTCTTGTAAAGCGAGCAAGAGTTTGTTTCCCAGTCCTAAATGGAGTTGAATCACATGCAGTTTCTTGTCCTACGAGCAAGAGTTGTTTTCTGGTAAGAAGAGTCACTATTGCGCTGCCAATGCCATACACAGGACAAATAACACTGGCGTCTGTTCCCAGCAAGTACAGTGTATTGGACTGAAGAGGATATACTGTTCTTGTCAGGTTCCTAAGCAGACTTCAACTAGATATGGCCGTGTGAGTACGAAGTGCAGTTTTTTTGTTCTGAGCAAGCTCACTGTTCGAGACACATAGGAAACACAGTAGAGTAGAAGAGTGCTCTTTTCTCAAAAGCAGAGTGTGTTTCATGTAAGGCGACCTAGCATTTGTTTCCCACTCCTAAGTGGAGTTGAATCACATGCAGTTTCTGGTCCTACGATCAAGAGTTGTTTTCTGGTAAGGAAAGTCACTATTGCGCTCCCATTGCCGTACACAGTACAAATAGCACTCGCGTCTGTTCCCAGCAAGTACAGTGTATCGGACTGAAGAGGAGCTACTGTTGTTGTTGGTTTCCTAAGCAGAGTTGAACTAGATATGGCCCGTGTGTGTAGGAAGCACAGTTCTTTTGTTCTGAGCAAGCTCACTGTTTGGACCCCATAGGAAACACAGTAGAGTAGAAGAGTGCTCTTTTCTCTAAAGCAGAGTGTGTTTCTTGTAAGGCAAGCTACCGTTTGTTTCCCATTCCTAAATAGAGTGGAATCACATGCAGTTTCTGGTCCTACGAGCAAGAGTTGTTTTCTGGTAAGGAAAGTCACTATTGTGCTCCCATTGCCATACACAGTGCAAATAGCCCTCCCGTCTGTTCCCAGCAAGTACAGTGTATTGGACTGAAGAGGAGCTACTGTTCTTCTCAGTTTCCTAAGCAGAGTTGAACTAGATATGGCCCGTGTGTGTGGGAAGCACAGTTCTTTTTTTCTGAGCAAGCTCACTGTTCTGGCCCTATAGGAAATACAGTAGAGTAGAAGAGTGCTCTTTTCGCAAAAGCAGAGTGTGTTTCTTGTAAAGCGAGCTAGAGTTTGTTTCCCAGTCCTAAATGGAGTTGAATCACATGCAGTTTCTGGTCCTACGAGCAAGAGTTGTTTTCTGGTATGAAGAGTCACTATTGCGCTGCCATTGCCATAGCACTGGCGTCTGTTCCCAGCAAGTACAGTGTATTGGACTGAAGAGGATATACTGTTCTTGTCAGGTTCCTAAGCAGACTTGAACTAGATATGGCCATGTGAGTAGGAAGTACAGTTTTTTTGTTCTGAGCAAGCTCACTGTTCGGAACACATAGGAAACACAGTACAGTAGAAGAGTGCTCTTTTCTCAAAAGCAGAGTGTGTTTCATGTAAGGCGAGCTAGCGTTTGTTTCCCAGTCCTAAATGGAGTTGAGTCACATGCAGTTTTTTGTCCTACGAGCAAGAGTTGTTTTCTGGTAAGACGAGTCACTATTGTGCTCCCATTGCCATACACAGTGCAAATAGCACTCGCGTCTGTTCCCCGCAAGTACAGTGTATTGGACGGATGAGGAGCTACTGTTCTTGTCAGTTTCCTAAGCAGAGTTGAAATAGATATGGCCCGTGTGTGTAGGAAGCACAGTTCTTTTGTTCTGAGCAAGCTCACTGTTTGGACACCATAGGAAACACAGTAGAGTAGAAGAGTGCTCTTTTCTCTAAAGCAGAGTGTGTTTCTTGTAAGGCTAGCGACCATTTGATTCCCAGTCCTAAATGGAGTGGAGTCACATGCAGTTTCTGGTCCTACGAGCAAGAGTTGTTTTCTGGTAAGGAAAGTCACTATTGCGCTCCCATTGCCATACACAGTGCAAATAGCCTTCCCGTATGTTCCCAGCAAGTACAGTGTATTGGATTGAAAAGGAGCTACTGTTCCTCTCAGTTTCCTAAGCAGAGTTGAACTAGATATGGCCCGTGTGTAGGAAGTACAGTTTTTTTGTTCTGAGCAAGCTCACTGTTCGGAACACATAGGAAACACAGTAGAGGAGAAGAGTGCTCTTTTCTCAAAAGCAGAGTGTGTTTCATGTAAGGCGACCTAGCATTTGTTTCCCACTCCTAAGTGGAGTTGAATCACATGCAGTTTCTGGTCCTACGATCAAGAGTTGTTTTCTGGTAAGGAAAGTCACTATTGGGCTCCCATTGCCGTACACAGTACAAATAGCACTCGCGTCTATTCCCAGCAAGTACAGTGTATCGGACTGAAGAGGAGCTACTGTTCTAGTTGGTTTCCTAAGCAGAGTTGAACTAGATATGGCCCGTGTGTGTAGGAAGCACAGTTATTTTGTTCTGTGCAAACTCACTGTTCGGACCCCATAGGAAAAACAGTAGAGTAGAAGAGTGCACATTTCTCTAAAACCGAGTGTGTTTCTTGTAAGGCAAGCTACTGTTTGATTCCCAGTCCTAAATGGAGTGGAGTCACATGCAGTTTCTGGTCCTTACAAGCAAGAGTTGTTTTCTGGTAAGGAAAGTCACTATTGCGCTCCCATTGCCATACACAGTGCAAATAGCCTTCTCGTCTGTTCCCAGCAAGTACAGTGTATTGGATTGAAAAGGAGCTACTGTTCTTCTCAGTTTCCTAAGCAGAGTTGAACTAGATATGGCCCGTGTGTGTAGGAAGTACAGTTTTTTTTGTTCTGAGCAAGCTCACTGTTCGGAACACATAGGAAACACAGTAGAGTAGAAGAGTGCTCTTTTCTCAAAAGCAGAGTGTGTTTCTTGTAAAGCGAGCTAGAGTTTGTTTCCCAGTCCTAAATGGAGTTGAATCACATGCAGTTTCTGGTCCTACGAGCAAGAGTTGTTTTCTGGTAAGAACAGTCACTATTGCGCTGCCATTGCCATACACAGGACAAATAGCACTGGCGTCTGTTCCCAGCAAGTACAGTGTATTGGACTGAAGAGGATATACTGTTCTTGTCAGGTTCCTAAGCAGACTTGAACTAGATATGGCCGTGTGAGTAGGAAGTACAGTTTTTTTGTTCTGAGCAAGCTCACTGTTCGGAACACATAGGAAACACAGTAGAGGAGAAGAGTGCTCTTTTCTCAAAAGCAGAGTGTGTTTCATGTAAGGCGACCTAGCATTTGTTTCCCACTCCTAAGTGGAGTTGAATCACATGCAGTTTCTGGTCCTACGATCAAGAGTTGTTTTCTGGTATGGAAAGTCACTATTGCGCTCCCATTGCCGTACACAGTACAAATAGCACTCGCGTCTGTTCCCAGCAAGTACAGTGTATCGGACTGAAGAGGAGCTACTGTTCTTGTTGGTTTCCTAAGCAGAGTTGAACTAGGTATGGCCCGTGTGTGTAGGAAGCACAGTTATTTTGTTCTGTGCAAACTCACTGTTCGGACCGCATAGGAAACACAGTAGAGTGGAAGAGTACTCTTTTCTCAAAAGCAGAGTGTGTTTCATGTATGCGAGCTAGCATTTGTTTCCCAGTCCTAAATGGAGTTGAATCACATGCAGTTTCTGGTCATACGAGCAAGAGTTGTTTTCTGGTAAGGAAAGTAACTATTGTGCTCCCATTGCCATACACAGTGCAAATAGCACTCGCGTCTTTTCCCAGCAAATACAGTGTATTGGACTGAATAGGAGCTACTGTTCTTGTCAGTTTCCTAAGGAGAGTTGAACTAGATATGGGCCGTGTGTGTAGGAAGCACAGTTCTTTTGTTCTGAGCAAGCTCACTGTTTGGACCCCATAGGAAACACAGTAGAGTAGAAGAGTGCCCTTTTCTCGAAAGCAGAGTGTGTTTCTTGTAAGGCAAACTACTGTTTGTTTTCCAGTCCTAAATGGAGTGGAATCACTTGCAGTTTCTGGTCCTACGAGCAAGAGTTGTTTTCTGGTAAGGAAAGTCACTATTGCGCTCCCATTGCCACACACAGTGCAAATAGCCCTCCCGTCTGTTCCCAGCAAGAACAGTGTATTGGACTGAAGAGGAGCTACTGTTCTTCTCAGTTTCCTAAGCAGAGTTGAACTAGATATGGCCCATGTGTGTAGGAAGCACAGTTCTTTTTTTCTGAGCAAGCTCACTGTTCTGGCTCCATAGGAAATACAGTAGAGTAGAATTGTGCTCTTTTCTCAAAAGCAGAGTGTGTTTCTTGTAATGCGAGCTAGAGTTTGTTTCCCAGTCCTAAATGGAGTTGAATCACATGCAGTTTCTGGTCCTACGAGCAAGAGTTGTTTTCTGGTAAGAACAGTCACTATTGCGCTGCCATTGCCATACACAGGACAAATAGCACTGGCGTCTGTTCCCAGCAAGTACAGTGTATTGGACTGAAGAACACATACTGTTCTTGTCAGGTTCCTAAGCAGAATTGAACTAGATATGGCCGTGTGAGTAGGAAGTACAGTTTTTTTGTTCTGAGCAAGCTCACTGTTCGGAACACATAGGAAACACAGTAGAGGAGAAGAGTGCTCTTTTCTCAAAAGCAGAGTGTGTTTCATGTAAGGCGACCTAGCATTTGTTTTCCACTCCTAAGTGGAGTTGAATCACATGCAGTTTCTGGTCCTACGATCAAGAGTTGTTTTCTGGAAAGGAAAGTCACTATTGCGCTCCCATTGCCGTACACAGTACAAATAGCACTCGCGTCTGTTCCCTGCAAGTACAGTGTATCGGACTGAAGAGGAGCTACTGTTCTTGTTGGTTTCCTAAGCAGAGTTGAACTAGATATGGCCCGTGTGTGTAGGAAGCACAGTTATTTTTTTCTGTGCAAACTCACTGTTCGGACCGCATAGGAAACACAGTAGAGTAGAAGAGTACTCTTTTCTCAAAAGCAGAGTGTGTTTCATGTATGCGAGCTAGCATTTGTTTCCCAGTCCTAAATGGAGTTGAATCACATGCAGTTTCTGGTCCTACGAGCAAGAGTTGTTTTCTGGTACGGAAAGTAACTATTGCGCTCCCATTTCCATACACAGTGCTAATAGCACTCGCGTCTTTTCCCAGCAAGTACAGTGTATTGGACTGAAGAGGATATACTGTTCTTGTCAGGTTCCTAAGCAGAATTGAACTAGATATGGCCGTGTGAGTAGGAAGTACAGTTTTTTTGTTCTGAGCAAGCTCACTGTTCGGAACACATAGGAAACACAGTAGAGTAGAAGAGTGCTCTTTTCTCAAAAGCAGAGTGTGTTTCATGTAAGGCCACCTAGCATTTGTTTCCCACTCCTAAGTGGAGTTGAATCACATGCAGTTTCTGGTCCTACGATCAAGAGTTGTTTTCTGGTAAGGAAAGTCACTATTGCGCTCCCATTGCCGTACACAGTACAAATAGCACTCGCGTCTGTTCCCTGCAAGTACAGTGTATCGGACTGAAGAGGAGCTACTGTTCTTGTTGGTTTACTAAGCAGAGTTGAACTAGATATGGCCCGTGTGTGTAGGAAGCACAGTTATTTTGTTCTGTGCAAACTCACTGTTCGGACCGCATAGGAAACACAGTAGAGTAGAAGAGTACTCTTTTCTCAAAAGCAGAGTGTGTTTCATGTATGCGAGCTAGCATTTGTTTCCCAGTCCTAAATGGAGTTGAATCACATGCAGTTTCTGGTCCTACGAGCAAGAGTTGTTTTCTGGTAAGGAAAGTAACTATTACGCTCCCATTGCCATACACAGTGCAAATAGCACTCGCGTCTTTTCTCAGTAAGTACAGTGTATTGGACTGAATAGGAGCTACTGTTCTTGTCAGTTTCCTAAGGAGAGTTGAACTAGATATGGGCCGTGTGTGTAGGAAGCACAGTTCTTTTGTTCTGAGCAAGCTCACTGTTTGGACCCCATAGGAAACACAGTAGAGTAGAAGAGTGCCCTTTTCTCGAAAGCAGAGTGTGTTTCTTGTAAGGCAAACTACTGTTTGTTTTCCAGTCCTAAATGGAGTGGAATCACATGCAGTTTCTGGTCCTACGAGCAAGAGTTGTTTTCTGGTAAGGAAAGTCACTATTGCGCTCCCATTGCCACACACAGTGCAAATAGCCCTCCCGTCTGTTCCCAGCAAGAATAGTGTATTGGACTGAAGAGGAGCTACTGTTCTTCTCAGTTTCCTAAGCAGAGTTGAACTAGATATGGCCCATGTGTGTAGGAAGCACAGTTCTTTTTTTCTGAGCAAGCTCACTGTTCTGGCTCCATAGGAAATACAGTAGAGTAGAATTGTGCTCTTTTCTCAAAAGCAGAGTGTGTTTCTTGTAAAGCGAGCAAGAGTTTGTTTCCCAGTCCTAAATGGAGTTGAATCACATGCAGTTTCTGGTCCTACGAGCAAGAGTTGTTTTCTGGTAAGAACAGTCACTATTGCTCTGCCATTGCCATACACAGGACAAATAGCACTGGCGTCTGTTCCCAGCAGGTACAGTGTATTGGACTGAAGAACATATACTGTTCTTGTCAGGTTCCTAAGCAGACTTGAACTAGATATGGCCGTGTGAGTAGGAAGTACAGTTTTTTTGTTCTGAGCAAGCTCACTGTTCGGAACACATAGGAAACACAGTAGAGGAGAAGAGTGCTCTTTTCTCAAAAGCAGAGTGTGTTTCATGTAAGGCGACCTAGCATTTGTTTTCCACTCCTAAGTGGAGTTGAATCACATGCAGTTTCTGGTCCTACGATCAAGAGTTGTTTTCTGGAAAGGAAAGTCACTATTGCGCTCCCATTGCCGTATACAGTACAAATAGCACTCGCGTCTGTTCCCAGCAAGTACAGTGTATCGGACTGAAGAGGAGCTACTGTTCTTGTTGGTTTCCTAAGCAGAGTTGAACTAGATATGGCCCGTGTGTGTAGGAAGCACAGTTATTTTGTTCTGTGCAAACTCACTGTTCGGACCGCATAGGAAACACAGTAGAGTAGAAGAGTACTCTTTTCTCAAAAGCAGAGTGTGTTTCATGTATGCGAGCTAGCATTTGTTTCCCAGTCCTAAATGGAGTTGAATCACATGCAGTTTCTGGTCCTACGAGCAAGAGTTGTTTTCTGGTACGGAAAGTAACTATTGCGCTCCCATTTCCATACACAGTGCTAATAGCACTCGCGTCTTTTCCCAGCAAGTACAGTGTATTGGACTGAAGAGGATATACTGTTCTTGTCAGGTTCCTAAGCAGAATTGAATTAGATATGGCCGTGTGAGTAGGAAGTACAGTTTTTTTGTTCTGAGCAAGTTCACTGTTCGGAACACATAGGAAACACAGTAGAGTAGAAGAGTGCTCTTTTCTCAAAAGCAGAGTGTGTTTCATGTAAGGCGACCTAGCATTTGTTTCCCACTCCTAAGTGGAGTTGAATCACATGCAGTTTCTGGTCCTACGATCAAGAGTTGTTTTCTGGTAAGGAAAGTCACTATTGCGCTCCCATTGCCGTACACTGTACAAATAGCACTCGCGTCTGTTCCCTGCAAGTACAGTGTATCGGACTGAAGAGGAGCTACTGT
>NW_026738438.1:0-17000 GCF_949786415.1 Peromyscus eremicus
TGTTTCCTATGAGGTCCGAACAGTGAGCTTGCTCAGAACAAAAGAACTGTGCTTCCTACACACACGGGCCATATCTAGTTCAACCCTGCTTTGGAAAATGACAAAAACAGTAGCTCCTCTTCAGTCCAATACACTGTACATGCTGGTAACAGACGTGAGTGCTATTTGCACTGTGTATGGCAATGGGAGTGCAATAGTGACTTTCCTTACCAGAAAACATCTCTTGGTCGTAGGACCAAAAACTGCATGTGATTCAACTCCATTTAGGACTGGGAAACAAACGTTAGCTCGCCTTACAAGAAACACACTCTGCTTTGAGAAAAGAACACTCTTCTACTCTACTGTGTTTCCTATTGGGTCCGAACAGTGAGCTTGCTCAGAACAAAAGAACTGTGCTTCCTACACACACGGGCCATATCTAGTTCAACTCTGCTTAGGAAACTGACAAGAACAGTAGATCCTCTTCAGTCCAATACACTGTACATGCTGGGAACAGACGCCAGTGCTATTTGCCCTAGTATCACAATGGGAGCACAATAGTGACTCTTCTTACAGAAAACAACTCTTGCTCGTAGGACAAGAAACTGGATGTGATTCAACTCCATTTAGGACTGGGAAACAAACACTAGCTCCCCTTACAAGAAACACACTCTGCTTTTGAGAATAGAGCACTCTTCTACTCTACAGTGTTTCCTATGGTGCCCGAAAAGTGAGCATTCTCAGAACAAAAGAACTGTGCTTCCTACACACACGGGCCATATCTAGTTCAACTCTGCTTAGGAAACTGACATGAACAGTAGCTCCTCTTCAGTCCAATACACTGTACATGCTGGGAACAGACGCCAGTGCTATTTGCCCTAGTATCACAATGGGAGCGCAATTGTGACTCTTCTTACCAGAAAACAACTCTAGCTCGTAGGACCAGAAACTGCATGTGATTCATCTCCATTTAGGATTGGGAAACAAACGCTAGCTCGCCTTACAAGAAACACACTCTGCTTTTGAGAAAAGAGCACTCTTCTACTCTACTGTGTTTCCTATAGGGCCAGAACAGTGAGCATACTCAGAACAAAAGAACGGTGCTTCCTACACACAGGGGCCATATCTAGTTCAACTCTGCTTAGGAAACTGACAAGAACAGTAGCTCCGCTTCAGTCCAATACACTGTACTTGCTGGGAATAGACGCGAGTGCTATTTGCACTGTGTATAGAAATGGGAGCACAATAGACACTTTCCTTACCAGAAAACAACTCTTGCTCATAGAACCAAAAACTGCATGTGATTCAACTCCATTTAGGACTGGGAAACAAACGCTAGCTCGCCTTACAAGAAACACACTCTGCTTTTGAGAAAAGAGCCATCTTCTACTCTACTGTGTTTCCTATAGGGCCAGAACAGTGAGTTTGCTCAGAACAAAAGAACTGTGCTTTCTACAAATACTGCCATATCTAGTTCAATTCTGTTTAGGAAACTGACAAGAACAGTAGATCCTCTTCAGTCCAATACACTGTACATGCTGGGAACAGACGCAAGTGCTATTTGCCCTGTGTATGACAATGGGAGCGCAATAGTGACTCTTCTTACCAGAAAACAACTCTTGCTCGTAGGACAAGAAACTGCATGTGATTCAACTCCATTTAGGACTGGGAAACAAACGCTAGCTCGCCTTGCAAGAAACACACTCTGCTTTTGAGAAAAGAGCACTCTTCTACTCTACTGTGTTTCCTATGGGGTCCGAACAGTGAGCTTGCTCAGAACAAAAGAACTGTGCTTCCTACACACAGGGGCCATACCTAGTTCAACTATGCTTAGGAAACTGACATGAACAGTAGCTCTGCTTCACTCCAATACACTGTACATGCTGGGAACAGACGCCAGTGCTATTTGCCCTAGTATCACAATGGGAGCGCAATTGTGACTCTTCTTACCAGAAAACAACTCTAGCTCATAGGACCAGAAACTGCATGTGATTCATCTCCATTTAGGATTGGTAAACAAACGCTAGCTCACATGACAAGAAACACACTCTGCTTTTGAGAAAAGAGCACTCTTCTACTCTACTGTGTTTCCTATAGGGCCAGAACACTGAGCATACTCAGAACAAAAGAACGGTGCTTCCTCCACACAGGGGCCATATCTAGTTCAACTCTGCTTAGGAAACTGACAAGAACAGTAGCTCCGCTTCAGTCCAATACACTGTACTTGCTGGGAATAGACGCGAGTGCTATTTGCACTGTGTATGGAAATGGGAGCACAATAAACACTTCCTTACCAGAAAAAAACTCTTGCTCGTAGAACCAAAAACTGCATGTGATTCAACTCCATTTAGGACTGGGAAAAAACGCTAGCTCGCCTTACAAGAAACACACTCTGCTTTTGAGAAAAGAGCACTCTTCTACTCTACTGTGTTTCCTATAGGGCCAGAACAGTGAGTTTGCTCAGAACAAAAGAACTGTGCTTTCTAAAATACGGCCATATCTAGTTCAATTCTGGTTAGGAAACTGACAAGAACAGTAGATCCTCTTCAGTCCAATACACTGTACATGCTGGGAACAGACGCAAGTGCTATTTGCCCTGTGTATGACAATGGGAGCGCAATAGTGACTCTTCTTACCAGAAAACAACTCTTGCTCATAGGACAAGAAACTACATGTGATTCAACTCCATTTAGGACTGGGAAACAAACGCTAGCTCGCCTTGCAAGAAACACACTCTGCTTTTGAGAAAAGAGCACTCTTCTACTCTACTGTGTTTCCTATGGGGTCCAAACAGTGAGCTTGCTCAGAACAAAAGAACTGTGCTTCCTACACACAGGGGCCATACCTAGTTCAACTATGCTTAGGAAACTGACATGAACAGTAGCTCCGCTTCACTCCAATACACTGTACATGCTGGGAACAGACGCCAGTGCTATTTGCCCTAGTATCACAATGGGAGCACAATAGTGACTCTTCTTACCAGAAAACAACTCTTGCTCGTAGGACAAGAAACTGGATGTGATTCAACTCCATTTAGGACTGGGAAACAAACACTAGCTCGCCTTACAAGAAACACACTCTGCTTTTGAGAATAGAGCACTCTTCTACTCTACAGTGTTTCCTATGGTGCCCGAAAAGTGAGCATTCTCAGAACAAAAGAACTGTGCTTCCTACACACACGGGCCATATCTAGTTCAACTCTGCTTAGGAAACTGACATGAACAGTAGCTCCTCTTCAGTCCAATACACTGTACATGCTGGGAACAGACGCCAGTGCTATTTGCCCTAGTATCACAATGGGAGCGCAATTGTGACTCTTCTTACCAGAAAACAACTCTAGCTCGTAGGACCAGAAACTGCATGTGATTCATCTCCATTTAAGATTGGGAAACAAACGCTAGCTCGCATTACAAGAAACACACTCTGCTTTTGAGAAAAGAGCACTCTTCTACTCTACTGTGTTTCCTATAGGGCCAGAACAGTGAGCATACTCAGAACAAAAGAACGGTGCTTCCTACACACAGGGGCCATATCTAGTTCAACTCTGCTTAGGAAACTGACAAGAACAGTAGCTCCGCTTCAGTCCAATACACTGTACTTGCTGGGAATAGACGCGAGTGCTATTTGCACTGTGTATAGAAATGGGAGCACAATAGACACTTTCCTTACCAGAAAACAACTCTTGCTCATAGAACCAAAAACTGCATGTGATTCAACTCCATTTAGGACTGGGAAACAAACGCTAGCTCGCCTTACAAGAAACACACTCTGCTTTTGAGAAAAGAGCACTCTTCTACTCTACTGTGTTTCCTATAGGGCCAGAACAGTGAGTTTGCTCAGAACAAAAGAACTGTGCTTTCTACAAATACTGCCATATCTAGTTCAATTCTGTTTAGGAAACTGACAAGAACAGTAGATCCTCTTCAGTCCAATACACTGTACATGCTGGGAACAGACGCAAGTGCTATTTGCCCTGTGTATGACAATGGGAGCGCAATAGTGACTCTTCTTACCAGAAAACAACTCTTGCTCGTAGGACAAGAAACTGCATGTGATTCAACTCCATTTAGGACTGGGAAACAAACGCTAGCTCGCCTTGCAAGAAACACACTCTGCTTTTGAGAAAAGAGCACTCTTCTACTCTACTGTGTTTCCTATGGGGTCCGAACAGTGAGCTTGCTCAGAACAAAAGAACTGTGCTTCCTACACACAGGGGCCATACCTAGTTCAACTATGCTTAGGAAACTGACATGAACAGTAGCTCTGCTTCACTCCAATACACTGTACATGCTGGGAACAGACGCCAGTGCTATTTGCCCTAGTATCACAATGGGAGCGCAATTGTGACTCTTCTTACCAGAAAACAACTCTAGCTCATAGGACCAGAAACTGCATGTGATTCATCTCCATTTAGGATTGGTAAACAAACGCTAGCTCGCATGACAAGAAACACACTCTGCTTTTGAGAAAAGAGCACTCTTCTACTCTACTGTGTTTCCTATAGGGCCAGAACACTGAGCATACTCAGAACAAAAGAACGGTGCTTCCTCCACACAGGGGCCATATCTAGTTCAACTCTGCTTAGGAAACTGACAAGAACAGTAGCTCCGCTTCAGTCCAATACACTGTACTTGCTGGGAATAGACGCGAGTGCTATTTGCACTGTGTATGGAAATGGGAGCACAATAAACACTTCCTTACCAGAAAAAAACTCTTGCTCGTAGAACCAAAAACTGCATGTGATTCAACTCCATTTAGGACTGGGAAAAAACGCTAGCTCGCCTTACAAGAAACACACTCTGCTTTTGAGAAAAGAGCACTCTTCTACTCTACTGTGTTTCCTATAGGGCCAGAACAGTGAGTTTGCTCAGAACAAAAGAACTGTGCTTTCTAAAATACGGCCATATCTAGTTCAATTCTGGTTAGGAAACTGACAAGAACAGTAGATCCTCTTCAGTCCAATACACTGTACATGCTGGGAACAGACGCAAGTGCTATTTGCCCTGTGTATGACAATGGGAGCGCAATAGTGACTCTTCTTACCAGAAAACAACTCTTGCTCATAGGACAAGAAACTACATGTGATTCAACTCCATTTAGGACTGGGAAACAAACGCTAGCTCGCCTTGCAAGAAACACACTCTGCTTTTGAGAAAAGAGCACTCTTCTACTCTACTGTGTTTCCTATGGGGTCCGAACAGTGAGCTTGCTCAGAACAAAAGAACTGTGCTTCCTACACACAGGGGCCATACCTAGTTCAACTATGCTTAGGAAACTGACATGAACAGTAGCTCCGCTTCACTCCAATACACTGTACATGCTGGGAACAGACGCCAGTGCTATTTGCCCTAGTATCAAAATGGGAGCACAATAGTGACTCTTCTTACCAGAAAACAACTCTTGCTCGTAGGACAAGAAACTGGATGTGATTCAACTCCATTTAGGACTGGGAAACAAACACTAGCTCGCCTTACAAGAAACACACTCTGCTTTTGAGAATAGAGCACACTTCTACTCTACAGTGTTTCCTATGGTGCCCGAAAAGTGAGCATTCTCAGAACAAAAGAACTGTGCTTCCTACACACACGGGCCATATCTAGTTCAACTCTGCTTAGGAAACTGACATGAACAGTAGCTCCTCTTCAGTCCAATACACTGTACATGCTGGGAACAGACGCCAGTGCTATTTGCCCTAGTATCACAATGGGAGCGCAATTGTGACTCTTCTTACCAGAAAACAACTCTAGCTCGTAGGACCAGAAACTGCATGTGATTCATCTCCATTTAAGATTGGGAAACAAACGCTAGCTCGCATTACAAGAAACACACTCTGCTTTTGAGAAAAGAGCACTCTTCTACTCTACTGTGTTTCCTATAGGGCCAGAACAGTGAGCATACTCAGAACAAAAGAACGGTGCTTCCTACACACAGGGGCCATATCTAGTTCAACTCTGCTTAGGAAACTGACAAGAACAGTAGCTCCGCTTCAGTCCAATACACTGTACTTGCTGGGAATAGACGCGAGTGCTATTTGCACTGTGTATAGAAATGGGAGCACAATAGACACTTTCCTTACCAGAAAACAACTCTTGCTCATAGAACCAAAAACTGCATGTGATTCAACTCCATTTAGGACTGGGAAACAAACGCTAGCTCGCCTTACAAGAAACACACTCTGCTTTTGAGAAAAGAGCCATCTTCTACTCTACTGTGTTTCCTATAGGGCCAGAACAGTGAGTTTGCTCAGAACAAAAGAACTGTGCTTTCTACAAATACTGCCATATCTAGTTCAATTCTGTTTAGGAAACTGACAAGAACAGTAGATCCTCTTCAGTCCAATACACTGTACATGCTGGGAACAGACGCAAGTGCTATTTGCCCTGTGTATGACAATGGGAGCGCAATAGTGACTCTTCTTACCAGAAAACAACTCTTGCTCGTAGGACAAGAAACTGCATGTGATTCAACTCCATTTAGGACTGGGAAACAAACGCTAGCTCGCCTTGCAAGAAACACACTCTGCTTTTGAGAAAAGAGCACTCTTCTACTCTACTGTGTTTCCTATGGGGTCCGAACAGTGAGCTTGCTCAGAACAAAAGAACTGTGCTTCCTACACACAGGGGCCATACCTAGTTCAACTATGCTTAGGAAACTGACATGAACAGTAGCTCTGCTTCACTCCAATACACTGTACATGCTGGGAACAGACGCCAGTGCTATTTGCCCTAGTATCACAATGGGAGCGCAATTGTGACTCTTCTTACCAGAAAACAACTCTAGCTCATAGGACCAGAAACTGCATGTGATTCATCTCCATTTAGGATTGGTAAACAAACGCTAGCTCGCATGACAAGAAACACACTCTGCTTTTGAGAAAAGAGCACTCTTCTACTCTACTGTGTTTCCTATAGGGCCAGAACACTGAGCATACTCAGAACAAAAGAACGGTGCTTCCTCCACACAGGGGCCATATCTAGTTCAACTCTGCTTAGGAAACTGACAAGAACAGTAGCTCCGCTTCAGTCCAATACACTGTACTTGCTGGGAATAGACGCGAGTGCTATTTGCACTGTGTATGGAAATGGGAGCACAATAAACACTTCCTTACCAGAAAAAAACTCTTGCTCGTAGAACCAAAAACTGCATGTGATTCAACTCCATTTAGGACTGGGAAACAAACGCTAGCTCGCCTTACAAGAAACACACTCTGCTTTTGAGAAAAGAGCACTCTTCTACTCTACTGTATTTCCTATAGGGCCAGAACAGTGAGTTTGCTCAGAACAAAAGAACTGTGCTTTCTAAAATACGGCCATATCTAGTTCAATTCTGGTTAGGAAACTGACAAGAACAGTAGATCCTCTTCAGTCCAATACACTGTACATGCTGGGAACAGACGCAAGTGCTATTTGCCCTGTGTATGACAATGGGAGCGCAATAGTGACTCTTCTTACCAGAAAACAACTCTTGCTCATAGGACAAGAAACTACATGTGATTCAACTCCATTTAGGACTGGGAAACAAACGCTAGCTCGCCTTGCAAGAAACACACTCTGCTTTTGAGAAAAGAGCACTCTTCTACTCTACTGTGTTTCCTATGGGGTCCGAACAGTGAGCTTGCTCAGAACAAAAGAACTGTGCTTCCTACACACAGGGGCCATACCTAGTTCAACTATGCTTAGGAAACTGACATGAACAGTAGCTCTGCTTCACTCCAATACACTGTACTTGCTTGGAACAGACGCCAGTGCTGTTTGCACTGTGTATGACAATGGGAGCGCAATAGTGACTCTTCTTACCAGAAAACAACTCTTGCTCGTAGTACAAAAAACTGCATGTGATTCAACTCCATTTAGGACTGGGAAACAAACGCTAGCTCGCCTTACAAAAACACACTCTGCTTTTGAGAAAAGAGCACTCTTCTACTCTACTTTGTATCCAAGGGGTCTGAACAGTGAGCTTGCTCAGAACAAAAGAACTGTGATTCCTACACACACGGGCCATATCTTGTTCAACTCTTCTTAGGAAACTGACAAGAACAGTAGCTCCTCTTCAGTCCAATACACTGTACTTGCTTGGAACAGACGTGAGTGCTATTTGTACTGTGTCTGGCAATGGGAGTGCAATAGTGACTTTCCTTACCAGAAAACAACTCTGGCTCGTAAGACCAAAAACAGGATGTGATTCAACTCCATTTAGGACAGGGAAACAAATGCTAGCTTGCCTTACAAGAAACACACTATGCTTTTGAGAAAAGAGCACTCTTCTACTCTACTGTGTTTCCTATGGGGTCCGAACAGTGAGCTTGCTCAGAACAAAAGAACTGTGCTTCCTACACACGGGCCATATCTAGTTCAACTCTGCTTAGGAAACTGACAAGAAAGGTAGATCCTCTTCAGTCAAATACACTGTACATGCTGGGATTAGACGCCAGTGCTATTTGCCTTGTGTATGACAATGGGAGCACAATAGTGACTCTTCTTACCAGAAAAGAACTCTTCCTGGTAGGACCAGAAAATGCATGTGATTCAACTCCATTTAGGACTGGGAAAGAAACGCTAGCTCGACTTACAAGAAACACACTCTGCTTTTGAGAAAAGAGCACTCTTCTACTCTACTGTGTTTCCTATGGTGTCCGAACAGTGAGCTTGCTCAGAACAAAAGAACTGTGCTTCCTACACACATGGGCCATATCTAGTTCAACTCTGCTTAGAAAACTGACAAGAACAGTAGATCCTTTTTAGTCCAATACACTGTACTTGCTGGGAACAGACGCGAGTGCTATTTGCACTGTGTATGGCAATGCGAGCACAATAGTGACTTTCCTTACCAGAAAACAACTCTTGCTCATAGGACCAAAAACTGGATGTGATTCAACTCCATTTAGGAATGGGAAACAAACGCTAGCTCGCCTTACAAGAAAGACACTCTGATTTTGAGAAAAGAGCACTCTTCTACTCTACTGTGTTTTCTATGGGGTCCGAACAGTGAGCATGCTCAGAACAAAAGAACTGAGCTTCCTACAAACACGGGCCATATCTAGTTCAACTCTGCTTAGGAAACTGACAAGAACATTAGCTCCGCTTCAGTCCAATTCACTGTACTTGCTGGGAACAGACACGAGTGCTATTTGCACTGTGTATGGCAATGGGAGTGCAATAGTGACTTTCCTTACCAGAAAACAACTCTTGCTCGTAGGACCAAAAACTGCATGTGATTCAACTCCATTTAGGACTGGGAAGAAAACGCTAGCTCACATTACAAGAAACACACTCTGCTTTTGAGAAAAGAGGACTCTTCAACTCTACTGTGTTTCCTATATGGCCAGAACAGTGAGTTTGCTCAGAACAAAAGAACTGTGCTTCCTACAAATACGGCCATATCTAGTTCAATTCTGCTTAGGAAACTGACAAGAACAGTAGATCCTCTTCAGTCCAATACACTGTACATGCTGGGAACAGACACCAGTGCTATTTGTGCTAGTATCACAATGGGAGCGCAATAGTGACTCTTCTTACCAGAAAACAACTCTTGCTCATAGGACAAGAAACTGCATGTGATTCAAGTCCATTTAGGACTGGGAAACAAACACTAGCTCGCCTTACAAGAAACACACTCTGCTTTTGAGAAAAGAGCACTCTTCTTCTCTACTGTGTTTCCTATGGTGCCCGAAAAGTGAGCATTCTCAGAACAAAAGAACTGTGCTTCCTACACACACGGGCCGTATCTAGTTCAACTCTGCTTAGGAAACTGACATGAACAGTAGTTCCTCTTCAGTCCAATACACTGTACATGCTGGGAACAGACGCCAGTGCTATTTGCCCTAAATCACAATGGGAGCGCAATTGTGACTCTTCTTACCAGAAAACAACTCTAGCTCGTAGGACCAAAAACTGCATGTGATTCATCTCCATTTAGGATTGGGAAACAAACACTAGCTCGCATTGCAAGAAACACACTCTGCTTTTGAGAAAAGAGCACTCTTCTACTCTACTGTGTTTCCTATAGGGCCAAAACAGTGAGCATACTCAGAACAAAAGAACGGTGCTTCCTCCACACAGGGGCCATATCTAGTTCAACTCTGCTTAGGAAACTGACAAGAACAGTAGCTCCGCTTCAGTCCAATACACTGTACTTGCTGGGAATATACGCAAGGGCTATTTGCACTGTGTATGATAATGGGAGCACAATAGACACTTTCCTTACCAGAAAACAACTCTTGCTCGTAGAACCAAAAACTGCATGTGATTCAACTCCATTTAGGACTGGGAAACAAACGCGAGCTCGCCTTACAAGAAACACACTCTGCTTTTGAGAAAAGAGCACTCTTCTACTCTACTGTGTTTCCTATAGGGCCAGAACAGTGAGTTTGCTCAGAACAAAAGAACTGTGCTTTCTACAAATACGGCCATATCTAGTTCAATTCTGCTTAGGAAACTGACAAGAACAGTAGATCCTCTTCAGTCCAATACACTGTACATGCTGGGAACAGACGCAAGTGCTATTTTCCCTGTGTATGACAATGGGAGTGCAATAGTGACTCTTCTTACCAGAAAACAACTCTTGCTCGTAGAACAAGAAACTGCATGTGATTCAACTCCATTTAGGACTGGAAAACAAACGCTAGCTCGCCTTGCAAGAAACACACTCTGCTTTTGAGAAAAGAGCACTCTTCTACTCTACTGTGTTTCCTATGGGGTCCGAACAGTGAGCTTGCTCAGAACAAAAGAACTGTGCTTCCTACACATAGGGGCCATACCTAGTTCAACTATGCTTAGGAAACTGACATGAACAGTAGCTCTGCTTCACTCCAATACACTGTACTTGCTTGGAACAGACGCCAGTGCTATTTGCCCTGTGTATGACAATGGGAGCGGGATAGTGACTCTTCTTACCAGAAAACAACTCTTGCTCGTAGGACAAGAAACTGCATGTGATTCAACTCCATTTAGGACTGGGAAACAAACGCTAGCTCGCCTTACAAGAAACACACTCTGCTTTTGAGAAAAGAGCACTCTTCTACTCTACTGTCTTTCCTATGGGGTCCGAAGAGTGAGCGTGCTCAGAACAAAAGAACTGTGCTTCCTACACACGGGCCATATCTAGTTCAACTCTGCTTAGGAAACTGACAAGAACAGTAGCTCCTCTTCAGTCCAATACACTGTTCTTGCTGGGAACAGACGCGAGTGCTATTTGCACTGTGTATGGCTTTGGAACCACAATAGTGACTATCCTTACCAGAAAACAACTCTTGCTCATAGGACCAGAAACTGCATGGGATTCAACTCCTTTTTTGACTGGGAAACCAACACTAGCTCGCCTTACAAGAAAGACACTCTGATTTTGAGAAAAGAGCACTCTTCTACTCTACTGTGTTTCCTATGGGGTCCGAATAGTGAGCTTGCTCAGAACAAAAGTATTTTGCTTCCTACACACAGGGGCCATATCTAGTTCAACTCTACTTAGGACACTGACAAGAACAGTAGCTCCGCTTCAGTCCAATACACTGTACATGCTGGGAACAGACGCGAGTGCTATTTGCACTGTCTATGGCAATGGGAGTGCAATAGTGATTTTCCTTACCAGAAAACAACTCTTCCTTGTAGGACCAAAAACAGGATGTGATTCAACTCCATTTAGGACTGGGAAACAAATGCTAGCTTGCCTTACAAGAAACACACTCAGCTTTTGAAAAAAAAGCACTCTTCTACTCTACTGTGTTTCCTGTGGGGTCTGAACAGTGAGCTTGCTCAGAACAAAAGAACTGTGCTTCCAACACACACGGGCCATATCTAGTTCAACTCTACTTAGGAAACTGACAAGAACGGTAGCTCCTCTTCAGTCCAATACACTGTACTAGCTGGGAACAGACGCGCGTGCTATTTGCACTGTGTATGGCAATAGGAGTGCAATAGTGACTCTTCTTATCAGAAAACACCTCTTGCTCGTAGGACCAGAAACTGCATGGGATTCAACTCCATTTCTGATTGGGAAACAAACACTAGCTCACCTTACAAGAAACACACTCTGCTTTTGAGAAAAGAGCACTCCTCTACTCTACTGTGTTTCCTATGGGGTCCGAACAGTGAGCTTGCTCAGAACAAAAGTACTGTGCTTCCTACACACACGGGCCATATCTAGTTCAATTATGCTTAGGAAACTGACAAGAACAGCAGATCCTCTTCAGTCCAATACATCTGTACACAGATGCCAGTGCTATTTGCCCCGTTTATGACAATGGGAGCACAATAGTGACTCTACTTACCTGAAAACAACTATTGCTCGTAGGACAAGAAACTGCATGTGATTCAACTCCATTTAGGACTGGGAAACAAATGCTAGCTTGACTTACAAGAAACACACTCTGCTTTTGAGAAAGGAGCACTCTTCTACTCTAATGTCTTTCCTATAAGGCCAGAACAGTGAGCATTCTCAGAAAAAAAGAACTGTGCTTCCTACACACACGGGCCATATCTAGTTCAACTCAGCTTAGGAAACTGACAAGAACAGTAGATGCTCTTCAGTCCAATACACTGTATGCTGGGAAAAGACTCAGTGCTATTTGCCCTGTGTATGACAATGGTAGCGCAATAGTGACTTTTCTTAAAAGAAAACATCTCTTACTCGTAGGACAAGAAACTGCATGTGATTCATCTCCATTTAGGATTGGGAAACAAACGCTAGCTCGCCTTACAAGAAACACACTCTGCTTTTGAGAAAAGAGCAGTCTTCTACTCTACTGTGTTTCTTATGGGGTCCGTACAGTGAGCTTGCTCAGAACAAAAGAACTGTGTTTCCTACACACATGGGCCATATCTAGTTCAACTCTGCTTAGGAAACTGACAAGAACAGTAGTTCTTTTTCAGTCCAATACACTGCACTTGCTGGGAGCAGACGTGAGTGCTATTTGCACTGTGTATGGCAATGGGATCGCAATAGTGACTTTCCTTACCAGAAAACAACTCTTGCTCGTAGGACGAGAAACTGCATGTGATTCAACTCCATTTAGGACTGGGAAACAAACGCTAGCTCGTCTTACAAGAAAGAAACTCTGCTTTTTCAAAACCATCACTCTTCTACTCTACTTTGTTTCCTATAGGGCCAGAACAGTGAGCTTGCTCAGAACAAAAGAACTGTGCTTCCTACGCACACGGCCATATCTAGTTCAATTCTACAGAGGAAACTGACAAGAACTGTAGATTCTCTTCAGTCCAATACACTGTACATGCTGGGAACAGACGCCAGTGCTAATTTCCCTGTGTATGACAATGGGAGCGCAATAGTGACTCTTCTTACCAGAAAACAATTCATGCTCATAGGTCCAGAAACTGCATGTGATTCAACTCCATTTAGTACTGGGAAACAAACGCTACCTCGCCTTACAAGAAACACACTCTGCTTTTGAGAAAAGAGCACTCTTCTACTCTACTGTGTTTCCTACAGGGCCAGAACATTGAACTTGCTCAGAACAAAAGAACTGTGCTTCCTACACACAGGGGCCATATCTAGTTCAACTCTGCTTAGAAAACTGACAAGAACAGTAGCTCCTCTTCAGTCCAATACACTGTACTTGCTTGGAACAGACGTGAGTGCTATTTGCACTGTGTCTGGCAATGGGAGTGCAATAGTGACTTTCCTTACCAGAAAACAACTCTTGCTCGTAAGACCAAAAACAGGATGTGATTCAACTCCATTTAGGACAGGGAAACAAATGCTAGCTTGCCTTACAAAAAACACACTCTGCTTTTGAGAAAAGAGCACTCTTCTACTCTACTGTGTTTCCTATGGGGTCCGAACAGTGAGCTTGCTCAGAACAAAATAACTGTGCTTCCTACACACACGGGCCATATCTAGTTCAACTCTGCTTACGAAACTGACAAGAAAGGTAGATCCTCTTCAGTCCAATACACTGTACTTGCTGGGATGAGACACCAGTGCTATTTGCCTTGTGTATGACAATGGGAGCACAATAGTGACTCTTCTTACCAGAAAAGAACTCTTGCTGGTAGGACCAGAAACTGCATGGGATTCAACTCCATTTAGGACTGGGAAACAAACGCTAGCTCGACTTACAAGAAGCACACTCTGCTTTTGAGAAAAGAGTCGTCTTCTACTATAATGTGCTTCCTTTAGGGCCAGAACAGTGAGCATTCACAGAGCAAAAGAACTGTGCTTCCTACACACACGGTCCATATCTAGTTCAACTCTGCTTAGGAAACTGACAAGAACAGTAGATCCTCTTCAGTCCGATACACTGTACATGCTGGGAACAGATGCCAGTGCTATTTGCCCTGTGTATGACAATGGGAGCACAATAGTGACACTTCTTACCAAAAAAAACCTCTTGCTCGTAGGACCAGAAACTGCATGTGATTCAACTCCATTTAGGATTGGGAAAAAAACGCTAGCTCGCCTTACAAGAAACAAACTCTGCTTTTGAGAAAAGTGCATTCTTCTACTCTACTGTGTTTCCTATGGTGTCCGAACAGTGAGCTTGCTCAGAACAAAAGAACTGTGCTTCCTACACACATGGGCCATATCTAGTTCAACTCTGCTTAGGTAACTGACAAGAACAGTAGCTCTGCTTCAGTCCAATACACTGTACTTGCTGGGAACAGATGTGAGTGCTATTTGCACTGTGTATGGCAATGGGAGCGCAATAGTGACTTTCCTTACCAGAAAAAAACTCTTGCTCATAGGACCAAAAACTGGATATGATTCAACTCCATTTAGGAATGGGAAACAAACATTAGCTCGCCTTACAAGAAAGACACTCTGATTTTGAGAAAAGAGCACTCTTCTACTCGACTGTGTTTCCTATGGGGTCCGAACAGTGAGCTTGCTCAGAACAAAAGAACTGTGCTTCCTACAAACACGGGCCATATCTAGTTCAACTCTGCTTAGGAAACTGACAAGAACAGTAGATCCTCTTCAGTCCAATACACTGTACATGCTGGGAACAGACGCCAGTGCTATTTGCCCTAGTATCACAATGGGAGCGCAATAGTGACTCTTCTTACCAGAAAACAACTCTTGCTCGTAGGACAAGAAACTGCATGTGATTCAACTCCATTTAGGACTGGGAATCAAACACTAGCTCGACTTACAAGAAACACACTCTGCTTTTTAGAAAACAGCACTCCTCTACACTACTGTGTTTCCTATGGTGCCCGAAAAGTGAGCATTCTCAGAACAAAAGAACTGTGCTTCCTACACACACGGGCCATATCTAGTTCAACTCTGCTTAGGAAACTGACAAGAACATTAGCTCCGCTTCAGTCCAATTCACTGTACTTGCTGGGAACAGACACGAGTGCTATTTGCACTGTGTATGGCAATGGGAGCGCAATAGTGACTTTCTTTACCAGAAAACAACTCTTGCTCATAGGACCAAAAACTGCATGTGATTCAACTCCATTTAGGACTGGGAAACAAACGCTAGCTCACCTTACAAGAAACACACTCTGCTTTTGAGAAAAGAGCACTCTTCTACTCTACTGTGTTTCCTATATGGCCAGAACAGTGAGTTTGCTCAGAACAAAAGAACTGTGCTTCCTACAAATACGGCCATATCTAGTTCAATTCTGCTTAGGAAACTGTCAAGAACAGTAGATCCTCTTCAGTCCAATACACTGTACATGCTGGGAACAGACGCCAGTGCTATTTGCCCTGTGTATGACAATGGGAGCGCAATAGTGACTCTTCTTACCAGAAAACAACTCTTGCTCATAGGACAAGAAACTGCATGTGATTCAACTCCATTTAGGACTGGGAAACAAACGCTAGCTTGCCTTACAAGAAACACACTCTGCTTTTGAGAAAATTGCACTCTTCTACTCGACTGTGTTTCCTATGGGGTCCGAAAAGTGAGCTTGCTCAGAAAAAAAGAACTGTGCTTCCTACACAAGCGGGCCATATCTAGTTCAACACTGCTTTGGAAACTGACAAGAACAGTAGCTCGTCTTCAGTCCAATACACTGTTCTTGCTGGGAACAGACGTGAGTGCTATTTGCACTGTGTATGGCAATGGGAGCCCAATAGTGACGTTCCTTACCAGAAAACATCTCTTGGTCGTAGGACCAAAAACTGCATGTGATTCAACTCCATTTAGGACTGGGAAACAAACGCTAGCTCGCCTTGCAAGGAACACACTCTGCTTTTGAGAAAAGAGCACTCTTCTACTCTACTGTGTTTCCTATGGGGTCCGAACAGTGAGCTTGCTCAGAACAAAAGAACTGTGCTTCCTACACACAGGGGCCATACCTAGTTCAACTATGCTTAGGAAACTGACATGAACAGTAGCTCTGCTTCACTCCAATACACTGTACATGCTGGGAACAGACGCCAGTGCTATTTGCCCTAGTATCACAATGGGAGCACAATAGTGACTCTTCTTACCAGAAAACAACTCTTGCTCGTAGGACAAGAAACTGGATGTGATTCAACTCCATTTAGGACTGGGAAACAAACGCTAGCTCGCCTTACAAGAAACACACTGCTTTGGAGAAAAGAGCACTCTTCTACTCTACTGTTTTTCCTATGGGGTCCGAACAGTGAGCTTGCTCAGAACAAAAGAACTGTGCTTCCTACACACACGGACCATATGTAGTTCAACTCTGCTTAGGAAACTGACAAGAACAATAGCTCCTCTTCAGTCCAATACACTGTACTTGCTGGGAACAGACGCGATTTCTATTTACACTGTGTATGGCAATTAGAGCGCCATAGTGACTTTCCTTACCAGAAAACAACTCTTGCTCATAGGACCAAAAACTGCATGTGATTCAATGCCATTTAGGACTGGGAAACAAATGCTAGCTCGCCTTACAAGAAACACACTCTGCTTTAGAAAAAGAGCACTCTTCTACTCTACAGTGTTTCCTACAGGGCCAAAACAGTGAGCTTGCTCAGAACAAAAGAACTGAGCTTCCCACACACGGGCCATATCTAGTTCAACTCTGCTTGGGAAACTGACAAGAACAGTAGATCCTCTTCAGTCCAATACACTGTACTTTCTGGGAACA
>NW_026738439.1:0-17000 GCF_949786415.1 Peromyscus eremicus
TGAGCTTGCTCAGAACAAAAAAAAAACGTGATTCCTACACACACCGCCACACGTAGTTCAATTCTGCTTAGTAACCTGACAAGAACAGTAAATCCTCTTCAGTCCAATACACTGTACTGCTGGGAACAGACAACAGAGCTATTTGTCCTGTGTATGGCAATGGGAGCACAATAGTGACTCTTCTTACCAGAAAACAACTCTTGCTCGTAGGACCACACACTGCATGTGATTCAACTCCACTTAGGACTGGGAAACAAACACTAACTCGCCTTACAAGAAACACACTCTGATTTAGGGAAAAAAGCACTCTTCTACTCTATTGTGTTTCCTAAGAGGTCCGAACAGGAACTTGCTCAGAACAAAAGAACTGTGCTTCCTACACACACGGCCATGTCTAGTTCAATTCTGCTTAGGAACCTGACAAGAACAGTAGATCCTCTTCAGTCCAATACACTGTACTGCTGGGAACAGACAACAGTGCTATTAGTCCTGTGTATGGCAATGGCAGCGCAATAGTGACTCTTCTTACCATAAAACAACTCTTGCTCGTAGGACCAGAAACTGCATGTGATTACACTCCATTTAGGACTGGGAAACAAACGCTAGTTCGCCTTACAACAAACACACTCTGCTTTAGAGAAAAGAGCACTCTTCTACTCTACTGTGTTTCCTATAGGGCCAGAACAGTGAGCTTTCTCAGAAGAAAAGAACTGTGCTTCCTACACTCGGGCCATATCTAGTTCCACTCTGCTTAGGAAACTGACAAGAACAGTAGCTCCTCTTCAGTCCAATACACTGTACTTGCTCGGAACAGACGCGAGTGCTATTTGCACTGTGTATGGCAATTGGAGCACAATAGTGACTCGTCTTACCAGAAAACAACTCTTGCTCGTAGGACAAAAAACTGCATGTGACTCAACTCCATTTAGGACTGGGAAACAAACGCTAGCTCGCCTTCCAAAAACACACTCTGCTTTTGAGAAAAGAGCACTCTTCTACTCTACTGTGTTTCCTATGGGGTCCAAACAGTGAGCTTACTCAGAACAAAAGAACTGTGATTCCTACACACACCGACCATATCTAGTTCAACACTGCTTAGGAAACTGACAAGAACAGTAGCTCCTATTCAGTCAATACACTGTACTTGCTGGGAACAGACGCGAGTGCTATTTGCACTGTGTATGGCAATGGGAGCACAACAGTAACTTTCATTACCAGAAAACAACTCTTGCTCATAGGACCAGAAACTGCATGTGATTCAACTCCATTTAGGACTGGGAAACAAACGCTAGCTCGCCTTACAAGAAACACACTCTGCTTTTGAGAAAAGAGCACTATTCTACTCTACAGTGTTTCCTATGAGGTCCGAACAGTGAGCTTGCTCAGAACAAAAAAAAAAACGTGATTCCTACACACACCGCCACACGTAGTTAAATTCTGCTTAGTAACCTGACAAGAACAGTAGATCCTCTTCAGTCCAATACACTGTACTGCTGGGAACAGACAACAGTGCTATTTGTCCTGTGTATGGCAATGGGAGCACAATAGTGACTCTTCTTACCAGAAAACAACTCTTGCTCGTAGGACCAGAAACTGCATGTGATTCAACTCCACTTAGGACTGGGAAACAAACACTAACTTGCCTTACAAGAAACACATTCTGATTTAGAGAAAAAAGCACTCTTCTACTCTATTGTGTTTCCTAAGAGGTCTGAACAGTGAACTTGCTCAGAACAAAAGAACTGTGCTTCCTACACACACGGCCATATCTAGTTCAATTCTGCTTAGGAACCTGACAAGAACAGTAGATCCTCTTCAGTCCAATACACTGTACTGCTGGGAACAGACAACAGTGCTATTAGTCCTGTGTATGGCAATGGCAGCGCAATAGTGACTCTTCTTACCATAAAACAACTCTTGCTCGTAGGACCAGAAACTGCATGTGATTACACTCCATTTAGGACTGGGAAACAAACGCTAGTTCGCCTTACAACAAACACACTCTGCTTTAGAGAAAAGAGCACTCTTCTACTCTACTGTGTTTCCTATAGGGCCAGAACAGTGAGCTTGCTCAGAAGAAAAGAACTGTGCTTCCTACACTCAGGCCATATCTAGTTCCACTCTGCTTAGGAAACTGACAAGAACAGTAGCTCCTCTTCAGTCCAATACACTGTACTTGCTCGGAACAGACGCGAGTGCTATTTGCACTGTGTATGGCAATTGGAGCACAATAGTGACTCGTCTTACCAGAAAACAACTCTTGCTCGTAGGACAAAAAACTGCATGTGACTCAACTCCATTTAGGACTGGGAAACAAACGCTAGCTCGCCTTCCAAAAACACACTCTGCTTTTGAGAAAAGAGCACTCTTCTACTCTACTGTGTTTCCTATGGGGTCCAAACAGTGAGCTTGCTCAGAACAAAAGAACTGTGATTCCTACACACACCGACCATATCTAGTTCAACACTGCTTAGGAAACTGACAAGAACAGTAGCTCCTATTCAGTCCAATACACTGTACTTGCTGGGAACAGACGCGAGTGCTATTTGCACTGTGTATGGCAATGGGAGCACAATAGTGACTCGTCTTACCAGAAAACAACTCTTGCTCATAGGACCAAAAACTGCATGTGACTCAACTCCATTTAGGACTGGGAAACAAACTCTAGCTCACCTTACAAGAAACACACTCTGCTTTTGAAAAAAGAGCACTCTTCTACTCTACTGTGTTTCCTATAGGGCCAGAACAGTTAGCTTGCTCAGAACAAATGAACTGTGCTTCCTAGACACACGGGCCATATCTAGTTCAACTCTGCTTAAAAAACTGAGAAGAACAGTAGCTCCTCTTCAGTCCAATACACTGTACTTGCTGGGAACAGACGCATGTGCTATTTGCACTGTGTATGGCAATGGGAGCACAATAGTGACTTTCCTTACCAGAAAACAACTCTTGGTCGTAGGACCAGAAACTGCATGTGATTCAACTCCATTTAGGACTGGGAAACAAACACTAGCTCACCTTACAAGAAACACACTCTGCTTTTGAGAAAAGAGCACTCATCTACTCTACTGTGTTTCCTATGGGGTCCGAACAGTGAGCTTGCTCAGAACAAAAGAACTGTGCTTCCTACACACACGGCCATATCTAGTTCAAGTCTGCTTAGGAACCTGACAAGAACAGTAGATCCTCTTCAGTCCAATACACTGTACTTGCTGGGAACAGACGCCAGTGCTATTTGCACAGTGTATGGCAATGGGAGCGCAATGTGACTTTCCTTACCAGAAAACAACTCTTGTTCGTAGGACCTGAAACTGCATGGGATTCAACTCCATTTAGGACTAGGAAACAAACGCTAGCTTGCCTTACAAAAAACACACTCTGCTTTAGAGAAAAGAGCACTCTTCTACTCTACTGGGTTTCCTATAGGGCCAGAACAGTGAGCTTGCTTAGAACATAAGAACTGTGCTTCCTACACACACGGGGTATATCTAGTTCAACTCTGCTTAGGAAACTGACAAGAACAGTAGCTCCTCTTCTGTCCGATACACTGTACTTGCTGGGAACAGACGCGAGTGCTATTTGCACTGTGTATGGCAATGGGAGCGCAATAGTGACATTCCTTACCAGAAAACAACTCTTGCTCGTAGGACCAGAAACTGCATGTGATTCAACTCCATTTAGGAATGGGAAACAAAAGCTAGCTCGCCTTACAAGAAACACACTCTGCTTTTGAGAAAAGAGCACTCTTCTACTCTACTGTGTTTCCTATAGGGTCCGAACAGTGAGCTTGCTCAGAACAAACGAACTGTGCTTCCTACACACACGGCCATATCTAGTTGAATTCTGCTTAGGAACCTGACAAGAACAGTAGATCCTCTTCAGTTCAATACACTGTACTTGCTGGGAACAGACGCCAGTGATATTTGTCCTGTGTATGGCAATGGCAGCGCAATAGTGACTCTTCTTACCATAAAACAACTCTTGCTCGTAGGACCAGAAACTGCATGTGATTCAACTCCATTTAGGACTGGGAAACAAACACTAGTTCGCCTTACAAGAAACACACTCTGCATTAGAGAAAAGAGCACACTTCTACTTTACTGTGTTTCCTATAGGGCCAGAACAGTGAGCTTGCTCAGTACAAAAGAACTGTGCTTCCTACACATGGGCCATATCTAGTTCAACTCTGCTTAGGAAACTGACAAGAACAGTAGCTCCTCTTCAGTCCGATACACTGTACTTTCTGGGAACAGACGCGAGTGCTATTTGCACTGTGTATGGCAATGGGAGCAGATTAGTGACTTTCCTTACCAGAAAACAACTCTTGCTCGTAGGACCAGAAACTGCATGTGATTCAACTCCATTTAGGACTGGGAAACAAACACTAGCTCACCTTACAAGAAACACACTCTGCTTTTGAGAAAAGAGCACTCATCTTCTCTACTGTGTTTCCTATGGGGTCCGAACAGTGAGCTTGCTCAGAACAAACGAACTGTGCTTCCTACACACACGGCCATATCTAGTTGAAGTCTGGTTAGGAACCTGACAAGAACAGTAGATCCTCTTCAGTTCAATACACTGTACTTGCTGGGAACAGACGCCAGTGCTATTTGTCCTGTGTATGGCAATGGCAGCGCAATAGTGACTCTTCTTACCATAAAACAACTCTTGCTCGTAGGACCAGAAACTGCATGTGATTCAACTCCATTTAGGACTGGGAAACAAACACTAGTTCGCCTTACAAGAAATACACTCTGCTTTAGAGAAAAGAGCACTCTTCTACTCTACTGTGTTTCCTATGGGGTCCAAACAGTGAGCTTGCAAAGAACAAAAAAAACTGTGCTTCCTACCAACACGGATCATATCTAGTTCAACTCTGCTTAGGAAACTGACAAGAACATTAGCACCTATCCAGTTCAATACACTGTACTTGCTGGGAACAGACGCGAGTGCTATTTGCACTGTGTATGGCAATGGGAGCACAATGTAACTTTCCTTACCAGAAAAGAACTCTTGATCGTAGGACCTGAAACTGCATGTGATTCAACTCCATTTAGAACTAGGAAACAAACGCTAGCTCGCCTTACAAGAAACACACTCCGCTTTTGAGAAAAGAGCACTCTTCTTCTCTACTGTGTTTCCTATAGGGCCAGAACAGTGAGCTTGCTCAGAACATAAGAACTGTGCTTCCTACACACACGGGCCATATCTAGTTCAACACTGCTTAGGAAACTGACAAGAACAGTAGCTCCTATTCAGTCCAATACACTGTACTTGCTGGGAACAGACACGAGTGCTATTTGCACTGTGTATGGCAATGGGAGCACAACAGTAACTTTCCTTACCAGAAAACAACTCGTGCTCATAGGACCAGAAACTGCATGTGATTCAACTCCATTTAGGACTGGGAAACAAACGCTAGCTCGCCTTACAAGAAACACACTCTGCTTTTGAGAAAAGAGCACTATTCTACTCTACTGTGTTTCCTATGAGGTCCGAACAGTGAGCTTGCTCAGAACAAAAAAAAACGTGATTCCTACACACACCGCCACACGTAGTTCAATTCTGCTTAGTAAACTGACAAGAACAGTAAATCCTCTTCAGTCCAATACACTGTACTGCTGGGAACAGACAACAGTGCTATTTGTCCTGTGTATGGCAATGGGAGCACAATAGTGACTCTTCTTACCAGAAAACAACTCTTGCTCGTAGGACCAGAAACTGCATGTGATTCAACTCCATTTAGGACTGGGAAACAAACACTAACTCGCCTTACAAGAAACACACTCTGATTTAGGGAAAAAAGCACTCTTCTACTCTATTGTGTTTCCTAAGAGGTCCGAACAGTGAACTTGCTCAGAACAAAAGAACTGTGCTTCCTACACACACGGCCATATCTAGTTCAATTCTGCTTAGGAACCTGACAAGAACAGTAGATCCTCTTCAGTCCAATACACTGTACTGCTGGGAACAGACAACAGTGCTATTAGTCCTGTGTATGGCAATGGCAGCGCAATAGTGACTCTTCTTACCATAAAACAACTCTTGTTCCTAGGACCAGAAACTGCATGTGATTACACTCCATTTAGGACTGGGAAACAAACACTAGTTCGCCTTACAACAAACACACTCTGCTTTAGAGAAAAGAGCACTCTTCTACTCTACTGTGTTTCCTATAGGGCCAGAACAGTGAGCTTTCTCAGAAGAAAAGAACTGTGCTTCCTACACTCGGGCCATATCTAGTTCCACTCTGCTTAGGAAACTGACAAGAACAGTAGCTCCTCTTCAGTCCAATACACTGTACTTGCTCGGAACAGACGCGAGTGCTATTTGCACTGTGTATGGCAATTGGAGCACAATAGTGACTCGTCTTACCAGAAAACAACTCTTGCTCGTAGGACAAAAAACTGCATGTGACTCAACTCCATTTAGGACTGGGAAACAAACGCTAGCTCGCCTTCCAAAAACACACTCTGCTTTTGAGAAAAGAGCACTCTTCTACTCTACTGTGTTTCCTATGGGGTCCAAACAGTGAGCTTGCTCAGAACAAAAGAACTGTGATTCCTACACACACCGACCATATCTAGTTCAACACTGCTTAGGAAACTGACAAGAACAGTAGCTCCTATTCAGTCCAATACACTGTACTTGCTGGGAACAGACGCGAGTGCTATTTGCACTGTGTATGGCAATGGGAGCACAACAGTAACTTTCCTTACCAGAAAACAACTCTTGGTCGTAGGACCAGAAACTGCATGTGATTCAACTCCATTTAGGACTGGGAAACAAACACTAGCTCACCTTACAAGAAACACACTCTGCTTTTGAGAAAAGAGCACTCATCTACTCTACTGTGTTTCCTATGGGGTCCGAACAGTGAGCTTGCTCAGAACAAAAGAACTGTGCTTCCTACACACACGGACATATCTAGTTAAAGTCTGCTTAGGAACCTGACAAGAACAGTAGATCCTCTTCAGTCCAATACACTGTACTTGCTGGGAACAGACACCAGTGCTATTTGCACAGTGTATGGCAATGGGAGCGCAATGTGACTTTCCTTACCAGAAAACAACTCTTGTTCGTAGGACCTGAAACTGCATGGGATTCAACTCCATTTAGGACTAGGAAACAAACGCTAGCTTGCCTTACAAAAAACACACTCTGCTTTAGAGAAAAGAGCACTCTTCTACTCTACTGTGTTTCCTATAGGGCCAGAACAGTGAGCTTGCTTAGAACATAAGAACTGTGCTTCCTACACACACGGGCCATATCTAGTTCAACTCTGCTTAGGAAACTGACAAGAACAGTAGCTCCTCTTCTGTCCGATACACTGTACTTGCTGGGAACAGACGCGAGTGCTATTTGCACTGTGTATGGCAATGGGAGCGCAATAGTGACATTCCTTACCAGAAAACAACTCTTGCTCGTAGGACCAGAAACTGCATGTGATTCAACTCCATTTAGGAATGGGAAACAAAAGCTAGCTCGCCTTACAAGAAACACACTCTGCTTTTGAGAAAAGAGCACTCTTCTACTCTACTGTGTTTCCTATGGGGTCCGAACAGTGAGCTTGCTCAGAACAAACGAACTGTGCTTCCTACACACACGGCCATATCTAGTTGAAGTCTGGTTAGGAACCTGACAAGAACAGTAGATCCTCTTCAGTTCAATACACTGTACTTGCTGGGAACAGACGCCAGTGCTATTTGTCCTGTGTATGGCAATGGCAGCGCAATAGTGACTCTTCTTACCATAAAACAACTCTTGCTCGTAGGACCAGAAACTGCATGTGATTCAACTCCATTTAGGACTGGGAAACAAACACTAGTTTGCCTTACAAGAAATACACTCTGCTTTAGAGAAAAGAGCACTCTTCTACTCTACTGTGTTTCCTATGGGGTCCAAACAGTGAGCTTGCAAAGAACAAAAAAAACTGTGCTTCCTACAAACACGGATCATATCTAGTTCAACTCTGCTTAGGAAACTGACAAGAACATTAGCACCTATCCAGTTCAATACACTGTACTTGCTGGGAACAGACGCGAGTGCTATTTGCACTGTGTATGGCAATGGGAGCACAATGTAACTTTCCTTACCAGAAAAGAACTCTTGATCGTAGGACCTGAAACTGCATGTGATTCAACTCCATTTAGAACTAGGAAACAAACGCTAGCTCGCCTTACAAGAAACACACTCCACTTTTGAGAAAAGAGCACTCTTCTTCTCTACTGTGTTTCCTATAGGGCCAGAACAGTGAGCTTGCTCAGAACATAAGAACTGTGCTTCCTACACACACGGGCCATATCTACTTCAACTCTGCTTAGGAAACTGACAAGAACAGTAGCTCCTTTTCAGTCCAATACACTGTACTTGCTGGGAACAGACGCCAGTGCTATTTGTCCTGTATATGGCAATGGCAGTGCAATAGTGACTCTTCTTACCAGAAAACAACTCTTGCTGGTAGGACCAGACACTACATGTGATTCAACTCCATTTAGGAATGGGAAACAAACGCTAGCTCGCCTTACAAGAAACAGACTCTGCTTTAGAGAAAAAAGCACTCTTCTACACTACTGTGTTTCCTATAGGGCCAGAACAGTGAGCTTGCTCATAAAAAAAAAAACTGTGCTTCCTACACACACGGGCCATATCTAGTTCAACTCTGCTTAGGAAACTGACAAGAACAGTAGCTCCTCCCTCAGTCCGATACACTGTACTTGCTGGGAACAGACGCGAGTGCTATTTGCACTGTGTATGGCAATGGGAGCACAATAGTGACATTCCTTACCAGAAAACAACTCTTGCTCGTAGGACCAGAAACTGCATGTGACTCAACTCCATTTAAGACTGGGAAACAAACGCTAGCTCGCTTTACAAGAAACACACTCTGCTTTTGAGAAAAGAGCACTCTTCTACTCTACTGTGTTTCCTATGGGGTCCAAACAGTGAGCTTGCTCAGAACAAAAGAACTGTGATTACTACACACACCGACCATATCTAGTTCAACACTGCTTAGGAAACTGACAAGAACAGTAGCTCCTATTCAGTCCAATACACTGTACTTGTTGGGAACAGACGCGAGTGCTATTTGCACTGTGTATGGCAATGGGAGCACAACAGTAACTTTCCTTACCAGAAAACAACTCTTGCTCATAGGACCAGAAACTGCATGTGATTCAACTCCATTTAGGACTGGGAAACAAACGCTAGCTCGCCTTACAAGAAACACACTCTGCTTTTGAGAAAAGAGCACTATTCTACTCTACAGTGTTTCCTATGAGGTCCGAACAGTGAGCTTGCTCAGAACAAAAAAAAAACGTGATTCCTACACACACCGCCACACGTAGTTAAATTCTGCTTAGTAACCTGACAAGAACAGTAGATCCTCTTCAGTCCAATACACTGTACTGCTGGGAACAGACAACAGTGCTATTTGTCCTGTGTATGGCAATGGGAGCACAATAGTGACTCTTCTTACCAGAAAACAACTCTTGCTCGTAGGACCAGAAACTGCATGTGATTCAACTCCACTTAGGACTGGGAAACAAACACTAACTTGCCTTACAAGAAACACACTCTGATTTAGAGAAAAAAGCACTCTTCTACTCTATTGTGTTTCCTAAGAGGTCCGAACAGTGAACTTGCTCAGAACAAAAGAAGTGTGCTTCCTAAACACACGGCCATATCTAGTTCAATTCTGCTTAGGAACCTGACAAGAACAGTAGATCCTCTTCAGTCCAATACACTGTACTGCTGGGAACAGACAACAGTGCTATTAGTCCTGTGTATGGCAATGGCAGCGCAATAGTGACTCTTCTTACCATAAAACAACTCTTGCTCGTAGGACCAGAAACTGCATGTGATTACACTCCATTTAGGACTGGGAAACAAACGCTAGTTCGCCTTACAACAAACACACTCTGCTTTAGAGAAAAGAGCACTCTTCTACTCTACTGTGTTTCCTATAGGGCCAGAACAGTGAGCTTGCTCAGAAGAAAAGAACTGTGCTTCCTACACTCGGGCCATATCTAGTTCCACTCTGCTTAGGAAACTGACAAGAACAGTAGCTCCTCTTCAGTCCAATACACTGTACTTGCTGGGAACAGACGCGAGTGCTATTTGCACTGTGTATGGCAATTGGAGCACAATAGTGACTCATCTTACCAGAAAACAACTCTTGCTCGTAGGACAAAAAACTGCATGTGACTCAACTCCATTTAGGACTGGGAAACAAACGCTAGCTCGCCTTCCAAAAACACACTCTGCTTTTGAGAAAAGAGCACTCTTCTACTCTACTGTGTTTCCTATGGGGTCCAAACAGTGAGCTTGCTCAGAACAAAAGAACTGTGATTACTACACACACCGACCATATCTAGTTCAACACTGCTTAGGAAACTGACAAGAACAGTAGCTCCTATTCAGTCCAATACACTGTACTTGCTGTGAACAGACGCGAGTGCTATTTGCACTGTGTATGGCAATGGGAGCACAATAGTAACTTTCCTTACCAGAAAACAACTCTTGCTCATAGGACCAGAAACTGCATGTGATTCAACTCCATTTAGGACTGGGAAACAAACGCTAGCTCGCCTTACAAGAAACACACTCTGCTTTTGAGAAAAGAGCACTATTCTACTCTACTGTGTTTCCTATGAGGTCCGAACAGTGAGCTTGCTCAGAACAAAAAAAAACGTCATTCCTACACACACCGCCACACGTAGTTAAATTCTGCTTAGTAACCTGACAAGAACAGTAGATCCTCTTCAGTCCAATACACTGTACTGCTGGGAACAGACAACAGTGCTATTTGTCCTGTGTATGGCAATGGGAGCACAATAGTGACTCTTCTTACCAGAAAACAACTCTTGCTCGTAGGACCAGAAACTGCATGTGATTCAACTCCACTTAGGACTGGGAAACAAACACTAACTCGCCTTACAAGAAACACACTCTGATTTAGAGAAAAAAGCACTCTTCTACTCTATTGTGTTTCCTAAGAGGTCCGAACAGTGAACTTGCTCAGAACATAAGAACTGTGCTTCCTACACACAAGGCCATATCTAGTTCAATTCTGCTTAGGAACCTGACAAGAACAGTAGATCCTCTTCAGTCCAATACACTGTACTGCTGGGAACAGACATCAGTGCTATTAGTCCTGTGTATGGCAATGGCAGCGCAATAGTGACTCTTCTTACCATAAAACAACTCTTGCTCGTAGGACCAGAAACTGCATGTGATTACACTCCATTTAGGACTGGGAAACAAACGCTAGTTCACCTTACAACAAACACACTCTGCTTTAGAGAAAAGAGCACTCTTCTACTCTACTGTGTTTCCTATAGGGCCAGAACAGTGAGCTTTCTCAGAAGAAAAGAACTGTGCTTCCTACACTCGGGCCATATCTAGTTCCACTCTGCTTAGGAAACTGACAAGAACAGTAGCTCCTCTTCAGTCCAATACACCGTACTTGCTCGGAACAGACGCGAGTGCTATTTGCACTGTGTATGGCAATTGGAGCACAATAGTGACTCGTCTTACCAGAAAACAACTCTTGCTCGTAGGACAAAAAACTGCATGTGACTCAACTCCATTTAGGACTGGAAAACAAACGCTAGCTCGCCTTCCAAAAACACACTCTGCTTTTGAGAAAAGAGCACTCTTCTACTCTACTGTGTTTCCTATGGTGTCCAAACAGTGAGCTTGCTCAGAACAAAAGAACTGTGATTCCTACACACACCGACCATATCTAGTTCAACACTGCTTAGGAAACTGACAAGAACAGTAGCTCCTATTCAGTCCAATACACTGTACTTGCTGGGAACAGACGCGAGTGCTATTTGCACTGTGTATGGCAATGGGAGCACAATAGTGACTGGTCTTACCAGAAAACAACTCTTGCTCATAGGACCAAAAACTGCATGTGACTCAACTCCATTTAGGACTGGGAAACAAACTCTAGCTCACCTTACAAGAAACACACTCTGCTTTTGAAAAAAGAGCACTCTTCTACTCTACTGTGTTTCCTATAGGGCCAGAACAGTTAGCTTGCTCAGAACAAATGAACTGTGCTTCCTAGACACACGGGCCATATCTAGTTCAACTCTGCTTAAAAAACTGAGAAGAACAGTAGCTCCTCTTCAGTCCAATACACTGTACTTGCTGGGAACAGACGCATGTGCTATTTGCACTGTGTATGGCAATGGGAGCACAATAGTGACTTTCCTTACCAGAAAACAACTCTTGGTCGTAGGACCAGAAACTGCATGTGATTCAACTCCATTTAGGACTGGGAAACAAACACTAGCTCACCTTACAAGAAACACACTCTGCTTTTGAGAAAAGAGCACTCATCTACTCTACTGTGTTTTTTATGGGGTCCGAACAGTGAGCTTGCTCAGAACAAAAGAACTGTGCTTCCTACACACACGGCCATATCTAGTTCAAGTCTGCTTAGGAACCTGACAAGAACAGTAGATCCTCTTCAGTCCAATACACTGTACTTGCTGGGAACAGACGCCAGTGCTATTTGCACAGTGTATGGCAATGGGAGCGCAATGTGACTTTCCTTACCAGAAAACAACTCTTGTTCGTAGGACCTGAAACTGCATGGGATTCAACTCCATTTAGGACTAGGAAACAAACGCTAGCTTGCCTTACAAAAAACACACTCTGCTTTAGAGAAAAGAGCACTCTTCTACTCTACTGTGTTTCCTATAGGGCCAGAACAGTGAGCTTGCTTAGAACATAAGAACTGTGCTTCCTACACACACGGGGTATATCTAGTTCAACTCTGCTTAGGAAACTGACAAGAACAGTAGCTCCTCTTCTGTCCGATACACTGTACTTGCTGGGAACAGACGCGAGTGCTATTTGCACTGTGTATGGCAATGGGAGCGCAATAGTGACATTCCTTACCAGAAAACAACTCTTGCTCGTAGGACCAGAAACTGCATGTGATTCAACTCCATTTAGGAATGGGAAACAAAAGCTAGCTCGCCTTACAAGAAACACACTCTGCTTTTGAGAAAATAGCACTCTTCTACTCTACTGTGTTTCCTATAGGGTCCGAACAGTGAGCTTGCTCAGAACAAACGAACTGTGCTTCCTACACACACGGCCATATCTAGTTGAATTCTGCTTAGGAACCTGACAAGAACAGTAGATCCTCTTCAGTTCAATACACTGTACTTGCTGGGAACAGACGCCAGTGCTATTTGTCCTGTGTATGGCAATGGCAGCGCAATAGTGACTCTTCTTACCATAAAACAACTCTTGCTCATAGGACCAGAAACTGCATGTGATTCAACTCCATTTAGGACTGGGAAACAAACACTAGTTCGCCTTACAAGAAACACACTCTGCATTAGAGAAAAGAGCACACTTCTACTTTACTGTGTTTCCTATAGGGCCAGAACAGTGAGCTTGCTCAGTACAAAAGAACTGTGCTTCCTACACATGGGCCATATCTAGTTCAACTCTGCTTAGGAAACTGACAAGAACAGTAGCTCCTCTTCAGTCCGATACACTGTACTTTCTGGGAACAGATGAGAGTGCTATTTGCACTGTGTATGGCAATGGGAGCAGAATAGTGACTTTCCTTACCAGAAAACAACTCTTGCTCGTAGGACCAGAAACTGCATGTGATTCAACTCCATTTAGGACTGGGAAACAAACACTAGCTCACCTTACAAGAAACACACTCTGCATTTGAGAAAAGAGCACTCATCTACTCTACTGTGTTTCCTATGGGGTCCGAACAGTGAGCTTGCTCAGAACAAACTAACTGTGCTTCCTACACACACGGCCATATCTAGTTGAAGTCTGGTTAGGAACCTGACAAGAACAGTAGATCCTCTTCAGTTCAATACACTGTACTTGCTGGGAACAGACGCCAGTGCTATTTGTCCTGTGTATGGCAATGGGAGCACAATAGTGACTTTCCTTACCAGAAAACAACTCTTGGTCGTAGGACCAGAAACTGCATGTGATTCAACTCCATTTAGGACTGGGAAACAAACACTAGTTCGCCTTACAAGAAATACACTCTGCTTTAGAGAAAAGAGCACTCTTCTACTCTACTGTGTTTCCTATGGGGTCCAAACAGTGAGCTTGCAAAGAACAAAAAAAACTGTGCTTCCTACAAACACGGATCATATCTAGTTCAACTCTGCTTAGGAAACTGACAAGAACATTAGCACCTATCCAGTTCAATACACTGTACTTGCTGGGAACAGACGCGAGTGCTATTTGCACTGTGTATGGCAATGGGAGCACAATGTAACTTTCCTTACCAGAAAAGAACTCTTGATCGTAGGACCTGAAACTGCATGTGATTCAACTCCATTTAGGACTAGGAAACAAATGCTAGCTCGCCTTACAAGAAACACACTCCGCTTTTGAGAAAAGAGCACTCTTCTTCTCTACTGTGTTTCCTATAGGGCCAGAACAGTGAGCTTGCTCAGAACATAAGAACTGTGCTTCCTACACACACGGGCCATATCTAGTTCAACACTGCTTAGGAAACTGACAAGAACAGTAGCTCCTATTCAGTCCAATACACTGTACTTGCTGGGAACAGACGCGAGTGCTATTTGCACTGTGTATGGCAATTGGAGCACAATAGTGACTCGTCTTACCAGAAAACAACTCTTGCTCTTAGGACAAAAAACTGCATGTGACTCAACTCCATTTAGGACTGGGAAACAAACGCTAGCTCGCCTTCCAAAAACACACTCTGCTTTTGAGAAAAGAGCACTCTTCTACTCTACTGTGTTTCCTATGGGGTCCAAACAGTGAGCTTGCTCAGAACAAATGAACTGTGATTCCTACACACACCGACCATATCTAGTTCAACACTGCTTAGGAAACTGACAAGAACAGTAGCTCCTATTCAGTCCAATACACTGTACTTGCTGGGAACAGACGCGAGTGCTATTTGCACTGTGTATGGCAATGGGAGCACAACAGTAACTTTCCTTACCAGAAAACAACTCTTGCTCATAGGACCAGAAACTGCATGTGATTCAACTCCATTTAGGACTGGGAAACAAACGCTAGCTCGCCTTACAAGAAACACACTCTGCTTTTGAGAAAAGAGCACTATTCTACTCTACAGTGTTTCCTATGAGGTCCGAACAGTGAGCTTGCTCAGAACAAAAAAAAACGTGATTCCTACACACACCGCCACACGTAGTTAAATTCTGCTTAGTAACCTGACAAGAACAGTAGATCCTCTTCAGTCCAATACACTGTACTGCTGGGAAAAGACAACAGTGCTATTTGTCCTGTGTATGGCAATGGGAGCACAATAGTGACTCTTCTTACCAGAAAACAACTCTTGCTCGTAGGACCAGAAACTGCATGTGATTCAACTCCACTTAGGACTGGGAAACAAACACTAACTTGCCTTACAAGAAACACACTCTGATTTAGAGAAAAAAGCACTCTTTTACTCTATTGTGTTTCCTAAGAGGTCCAAACAGTGAACTTGCTCAGAACAAAAGAACTGTGCTTCCTACACACACGGCCACATCTAGTTCAATTCTGCTTAGGAACCTGACAAGAACAGTAGATCCTCTTCAGTCCAATACACTGTACTGCTGGGAACAGACAACAGTGCTATTAGTCCTGTGTATGGCAATGGCAGCGCAATAGTGACTCTTCTTACCATAAAACAACTCTTGCTCGTAGGACCAGAAACTGCATTTGATTACACTCCATTTAGGACTGGGAAACAAACGCTCTTTCGCCTTACAACAAACACACTCTGCTTTAGAGAAAAGAGCACTCTTCTACTCTACTGTGTTTCCTATAGGGCCAGAACAGTGAGCTTGCTCAGAAGAAAAGAACTGTGCTTCCTACACTCGGGCCATATCTAGATCCACTCTGCTTAGGAAACTGACAAGAACAGTAGCTCCTCTTCAGTCCAATACACTGTACTTGCTCAGAACAGACACGAGTGCTATTTGCACTGTGTATGGCAATTGGAGCACAATAGTGACTCGTCTTACCAGAAAACAACTCTTGCTCGTAGGACCAAAAACTGCCTGTGACTCAACTCCATTTAGGACTGGGAAACAAACGCTAGCTCGCCTTCCAAAAACACACTCTGCTTTTGAGAAAAGAGCACTCTTCTACTCTACTGTGTTTCCTATAGGGCCAGAACAGTTAGCTTGCTCAGAACAAATGAACTGTGCTTCCTAGACACACGGGCCATATCTAGTTCAACTCTGCTTAAAATACTGAGAAGAACAGTAGCTCCTCTTCAGTCCAATACACTGTACTTGCTGGGAACAGACGCATGTGCTATTTGCACTGTGTATGGCAATGGGAGCACAATAGTGACTTTCCTTACTAGAAAACAACTCTTGGTCGTAGGACCAGAAACTGCATGTGATTCAACTCCATTTAGGACTGGGAAACAAACACTAGCTCACCTTACAAGAAACACACTCTGCTTTTGAGAAAAGAGCACTCATCTACTCTACTGTGTTTCCTATGGGGTCCGAACAGTGAGCTTGCTCAGAACAAAAGAACTGTGCTTCCTACACACACGGCCATATCTAGTTCAAGTCTGCTTAGGAACCTGACAAGAACAGTAGATCCTCTTCAGTCCAATACACTGTACTTGCTGGGAACAGACGCCAGTGCTATTTGCACAGTGTATGGCAATGGGAGCGCAATGTGACTTTCCTTACCAGAAAACAACTCTTGTTCGTAGGACCTGAAACTGCATGGGATTCAACTCCATTTAGGACTAGGAAACAAACGCTAGCTTGCCTTACAAAAAACACACTCTGCTTTTGAGAAAAGAGCACTCTTCTACTCTACTGTGTTTCTTATAGGGCCAGAACAGTGAGCTTGCTTAGAACATAAGAACTGTGCTTCCTACACACACGGGCCATATCTAGTTCAACTCTGCTTAGGAAACTGACAAGAACAGTAGCTCCTCTTCTGTCCAATACACTGTACTTGCTGGGAACAGACGCGAGTGCTATTTG